>NC_056725.1:73417995-73605495 GCF_019279795.1 Protopterus annectens
GATTCGTTGATCCAGGGCGTTGGAATTTATGATTTCCAAGAACCGTTGGGCAAAGGTGTTGGTACAGGAGTAGTTTTCCCAGTTAATGGCAGGGTAGTTAAAATCACCCAGTATTAGGGTGTTTGGTTCTATCTTAATATTTTCCAGTATGTTTAGAAAGGTGTAGTGAGAATCTTGGGGTATGGTGGGGGATCTGTAGCAAGCTACAATTTAGATTGCAGTCTTACCTAGAGTTAGTTGCACATGGAGAATTTCAGACGCATTGTGTTGGGCAACTAGCCTGGTGGTGTGAATTTCCTTGGTGAATATTGACATCCACCTTTAGTGTTTCGGTCCTGGTTTGGTGGTCGAAAAGTGTGGTAAGAGTTGTAGCCTGGTATTGCAGGGGTACTCTCTGGAGCCTTGAACCAGGTCTCAGTTACTGCACAGATATCGATGTTCTCCATTTTTAGGAGTGCCTCAAGAGAGTGCATCTTGAGATTTAGACTTCTAGCATTGAGTAGCATTACCTTCAGATTTTGCATGCTTGTACCTGTTACGGTGGTGGTTTTGTCCTTTGAACTTTACCTAAAAAAGGCACTATAGGGGTTGCAAGAGCCTTAGCTAGTAACCTGAATCCCAGGGGCGACAAGTGCAGACCATCTCTGGCAAAGCATCGTGGTCTGTCAATCATGTCGTCCCAGGCAGACAGATACTGGATCCCCTTTGAAAGACACCAGAAGCTTAGCCAATTGTTGAAGTCAGTCATTTTGTCCTTGTATTGTGGTATCATTCTGGGCGAAGGCAGGATGTTACTCAGGGCTAGGGTCATACCTGCCTGGGCCACATGATCTGAGAGCTCTTCCATGTCTCTCTTCATGTAGTCCAGGGAGGTACGTCTCAAGTCATTCAATCCAACATGGTCATTGACAGAGTCATATTTGTACTTGTTGTGGAGTGACTTGAGTGCATGCGTTATGTGGCGGATCCTGGCACCCGACAGGCAGCTGACTGTAATTTTCTCCTTGTTCAACCTAGTGAGAGGGACATCAGTTTGCTGGACTATAGAGTCACCTATGACTAAAGTGTTAGGTACATTGTCTTACCTTAGGGGCTGTTGCTGGGTGGCACACTGGTGTTGTGAACTATGTGACACACTGGTTGTGATTGGTGTTTGTTTGCGTTTCAGCTTCAGAGGTCCTTGTTGCTTGGGCAGGTTACAGTTAAGGGCCTCTGCATATGTGGATTTAGTGTTGCTATGTGTGGGTGTTGGCGGTGTGGGTTTAGAAGGGCTATTTGTTGCTTGAGGTGTAGTGTGGGTGTTAACCTTCTCCTCTTGACTGTCTAGCACAATCCTGGGTGGAGAGAGCTTTGCTTCCATTTTGGCTATGTAAGTGCATCTCTCACAGGTTATAGTGTTGGGTAGTAGGAGGAGAGGGTTATCTGTACATGAGGCAATTGCTGCATTGCCCCAGTATGCCCAGATTCACCAGGTGGACAGGAGAAATCACCGGAAGCTGACCCCTTAAACATGCCTGGTTTGGTGCTTTTTTTTTTTGTAAAGTACAGGAGCTGTTTTCCCTTACCTTAGCAAGGTACTTTGCAGTTATAGGCTGTTTAGTGTCGTCTATTAATTTCTCCTTATTAACAAGGAGAGTTGAGTGCTTGTATCAGTTTAAGGCTTCCTAGTGTTTTCCAGCAGTTATTAGAGAAAGTGCTAGTCACAGCGATGCTTAAAGGTAAGATGAAAAAAAATGCACACTGCAGTGTGCACTAGAGCAGTTAGATGTGAAAGTAGGTAACTTAAGTTTTATCTGTTTAAAAAGTTGAGGTTTAGTGGATAGTCACTATTTTTAAAACAGCAAGATGGATTGAAAGGGGTGGTCACTTTTGTATTCTGGTACTATGGAATAAAGTAGGATGGCCAGTAAATTTAAATTGTTGAAGGGGAGGGATTTCAAAAATGATGCTTTTGTGATTACTCACACAAGCCAGTGTAAGTAGAGAGGAAATGAGATATATGGTCAGATTAACATAAGCGGCAGGCAACTAGAAAGACAGTGGTATTTAACAAGACAACTGTGACTCGGTGGGAAAAAAATTCTGCCAGACTCAGAAGAAAGAGAGCTGTGGTCTCTCTTGAAGTTTTAATATGCTGTTAAAGCAGAATGCAAGTAAAACACAAGGTAAAGAAAACAAACCACAGTATTCAAAATATAGAAAGGCAATAAATTAATACAAAATACAAAAAATAAAAGCAAACTAACCTTTCCTTCACAGCAAAATGTAGCAGAGTCTGGATGAGCCTTTCTGGTAAAGCTTAGATATATATATGTGTGTGTGTGTGTGTGTATGTATATATGTATATGTATATGTATATATATATATATATATATGTGTGTGTGTATCTATGTTTATCTTTTTGGCTTTTCCCGGTTAGGGGTCTCCACAGTGGAACTCCAGTCCGCTAATTATTGGCAGTCGATTTTTATGGTGCAGAGTTGCCAGCCCGTGCCCATTCACGCTTGCCTTTCAGAGGCCACTCGACCGTGGGGAAGAAATGCAGACTCCACACAGAAGGCACTCCAGCCGAGAAGTGAACAGGAGAACCTCTTGCTGTGTGTATGTATATTTGTGTGTGTGTGTGTGTATATATATATATATATATATATATATGTGTGTGTGTCTTTCTCAAGGACTGGATCTACTCCCACAAGGCAAAATGAATATGATAGACCTCATTCTCGGTCAATTTCTGTTTGCCTGGATATCATCAACCCTCTATTTCCCATTTTTGGGTTTGTCATCTTGGTTTTGTCATCTATCGCGTCTCTCACTCCTACATTGCCACACTCTACATTCTACAGCTCAACTGTCTCAAGTTTTTTTAGTCCACAATCCTCTTGACTTTTGCTTTTTTCCTTCCTTTTGCTCTCTTCCTTTCTTTCCTGTGTCATTCATCATTTTTGCATCAGATTGTTTTCTTCATGTGCATGAACTACTGTAATCTGATGTTCATCGTGCATACAGCTGCAGTCACAACAGATGGGTTCTCCTGCCGTCAGGCGGGTCCTCGGTCAGCCGAATTCCGAAGTCTAGGTCCGGGTCGATTGTCGTCGCTTCTTCCCTGACGTCAGTGCGACAGGGGTATAAAAGAACCAGCCGACGCCATTTTCCCCAGTCTTTCTTGCTGCGCAGTGCCCGAAGCAGAAGCAGTTTGCAAGTGCCGGTTGGCCAGCTCCTGAAATTATGAAAATTTTGCAACCGAAGTCTTCTTGAAAGCTAAGTACCCCGTTGGGGAATCTTTTCTTGCCTCAGACCGACGTGAGACAAAGTTAATTATTGTATTTCATGTGGGAAGCAAATACCGCATAAGGATTTTCATTCCCTCTGCATTCCTTGCTTAGGCCCAGACCACGACGTCTCGGTCTGTCGTTTTTGTGCTACATTCAACAAACGCACCATTAAGCGTCAGGCGGAGTTCGCCCAGCACTATTTTGGCAAAAAATTTAACTATATTATGTCGTCCGACTCCAGTTTTGTCTAAAAAACGCAAAGATAAGGACCGACACACGAGGTCCGCGGCCTCTACCGACACCACGCCAAAGCAGACTACAGGTGGTCCGGTTCTCAGCGAGGCACCTACGCAGCCCCTGCCTACCGACACTTCATTGGCAGTGTCTTGTGTGCCCGAGGTCGCAGGCTTCTCGGTCCACACCGACTACAGATATCGAAGCCACTTTTGGTGGTGAATCTCAAAATGTAGACAGGTCTGCCTCCTCTCAAGGTGTCTTCAGACTTTCCTCTTCTTTTTCCATCAAGGCTTTCACCAAGTCTAAGGCAGCCATACATTCTAAGAGACAAGCTACACAGGGCCCTTCTCCAGGCCCCATGCCTAAAAAACAGATGCTTAAAATGGCTGAGGATTTAATTACTCTTATCAGGAGTTCTCAAAGCCCCCGGACAAAAGGCCCAGAGTGGAGGAAGAATCCCCCTCCTCTGACCAGGCCTCCCATTATTTCAGAACACTCTGATGAACAGGAACATTCTTACTCCCCTTTTTAAGATTCTGATGCAGAGGAGTTCATTCCCTCTGTCTCCCCCCCAGAGGATTACTCATTTGGGGAAATCTTGCATACCTTAAGGGAGCACTTCCACTGGGAAGGCCAAGAGTACTCAGATTCCAAGAAAAGGCTTAGGGATTTTCTCTGGCTACCTCAGCACAGGCCTCTGGCTATACCTCCGGTCTTAGACATACTAGATGATGTGTACTCAGAGGCTTGCCTTAACCCGGATTCTTTACCTCCAGCCCCAGTCAAGCCTGACCGGTACTACCGGGTTCCTGACTCGCACCAATTTTTATACAAAAGCCATGCGGCTGACCCAGAAACTATCTCACAGGGCCCCAAGGGAATTAAGGCCTCCACTGCTAAAAATCCATTACCTTCCGAGAGAGATTCCAGATCCTTAGAAAGGTGGGGGAAAAAGGTATACACCTCGGCCACTTTAACCAGGAGGGCATTAAACTGCCAGTTCCATATGCTTAAAGTACCAACAATTTCTGTTATCACAGTTGAGAAGCAAAATGTCACAACCTGAGCAACTAGACTTGAAAGAGTTGCAGGATTTGATGCATAGTGCAGAACAAGTGGGTAAACTTACCTTGCAATGTGGTTTTGATGCCCTAGAGGCCTCATGTAGAGCTGCTGTTACAGGATCAGTCATACGTAGACATGCCTGGCTCAAGGAGCAAACCTTACCAGATCATGTCAAAGCTAAATTACTAGATGCCCCTCTACAAAAGGATGTATTTGGTGTTAAAGCTGAGGAGGTATTAAAGAAAATGGAGGAAAAGGCTAAATCAATGCAAACACTGAAAGATTTTCTACAGGTACAACCTCCACATTTCAGTAGAAATTGGCCTTCCAAAAATTGGTCCTTTCCAGCCACGGACAGACCCCAAAGAGGTAGATACAGGCGCCCGAGGGGCAGAGGGCAATCTCAAGGATCGTTTAGAGGCAGACAATGGCAAGCTCCTACACAGAGGTGGTGAGGATAGTTCGCAGCCATTCAGAAAGCAAGCCCAATGACTTTCCCCTTTGCATGCCAAGCAAGGCTCAAATGGCAGCACCCTTAGGTGGAAAACTGGCATTATTTTCAAAAAATTGGCATATTGTCACAAGACAAATGGATCCTGGACATTATAAACGGAGGCTACAGATTCAGATTCCATTTTCACACCCTTCCAGAAATGAGAGGCATGCCAAACCTGCCACACAATCAAAGGGCAGAGGCACAAAGACAAATTTCAGATCTCATGGACATGAAAGCTATTCAAGAGGTACCTACTCACGAACAAGGTCAAGGTTTTTATCCCATACTATTCCTGGTACCAAGGAAGGGAAAAGATTGGAGACCTATTTTGGACCTATCCATCCTAAACACATTTTTACTCGTACCAAAATTCCAGATGCTCACATTACAGTAGCTTCTTCCCATGCTGGGCAAGGAGTCTTGGCTGGTAACATTGGACCTCAAGGAGGCATACCTGCATGTCCCAATCAGACAAAATTGCAGAAGATACCTCAGATTTCTTGCAGGTTCAACCCATTATCACTTCTCTGCATTGCCCTTTGGCTTAACTACTGCACCCAGAGTATTCACGAAATGCCTGGCATCAGTAATTGCCTACTGAAGACTTCAAGGGATACAAATATACCCATATTTGGACGACTGCCTGATCCAAGCGGACAGCAAGCACATACTTCTGAAACATCTGGCTTTTGTAATAATGTTGTTGAATTCTCTGGGATACACAGTCAACAAAAAGAAATCAAGGCTAATACCCTCTCAGAAAATAATTTTCCTGGGTGCCAACTTGGACACAAACACCCAGATGGCCTACCTCACGCCAGAGAAGCAGGGGCAACTAACTCAATACTTCAGAAAACTAGCAAATTTCACCAGGCTGACTGCAAGGAACATCCTCCAGGCTCTGGGATTCATGGCATCTTGCATCCTACTAATCCCATGTGCAAAGCTGCATATGAGGAAACTTCAATGGTACCTGAAAAACCTATGGTCTCAACACAGCCACAGTTTGGAAACAATAATACCACTAATTCCATGTCTACAAAAGGAATTTCTGTGGTGGGCTCAAGCATGCCAAACAAACACAGGTTTCCCATTCTGCAAGCCTCAAGCAAATCAAGTCATCACAACAGACTCCTCGGACTACGCCTGGGGGGCGCACATGACAGATCAGTGCACTCAGGGCAAATGGTCCCAAAAAGAAAAGCACCTTCACATCAATCAAAAGGAAATGCTAGCAGTAATAAATGCTATTATAGCTTTCAAAGACCTTCTGCATCCAGGTCACCTATTGATAAGGACAGACAACACCACAGTAATGTGGTACATAAACAGGGAGGAACCCATTCATACCCCCTATGCAGGCTTGCCGTGTCACTTTGGAACATGGCTCTGGACGTACAAATCGACCTTCAAGCACAGTACTTGCCAGGCAAGGAAAACACGCTGGCAGAGACTACCTAAGCAGAAATATGACAGATCCACACGAATGGAAGTTGCATCCTCAAGTTTTTACAGAGATAATTCAAGCATGGGCAAGGCCAGACATAGATCTCTTTGCCTCTCACAAAAATCACCAATTGACAAAATTCTGCTCAAGGACTTCTCATCCACAGGCCTGGAGAGTGGACGCTCTCTTTCAGTTGGACAACAATGACAGTTTATGCCTTTCCACCTCTTCCTCTGCTGCCCAAAGTTCTATTAAAAACCAGAGCAGACAGACTAAAGATGATTCTCATTGCTCCAGACTGGCCAAGACAGCACTTGTACCCACTCCTGAGGAGCCTGACGCATTCCCCTCCATGGACCCTACCTCTAATGCCTCCTCTTCTGACTCCGCACAGCTTCAGATCTCTTCACAATCAGCTGAAAACACTCAGTCTGGCCGCATGGAAGATTCCTTAACATCACAACAGACCCTACTCTCCAAGGAGGTGCAGGATGTCATTTTGGAGGCCAGAAGACCGTCTACTAGAAAAGCTTACTCCGCAAAATGGAAACTGTTTTGTGCCTGGAATGAGTAAAAGGGCCAGAATCCTGGAAAACTGAATTTACCTCAAATGTTACAGTATCTAGCTGAGCTGCTAAGCAGTGGACTTTCATTCTCCTCCATCAAAGTACATGCCTCAGCAATTTCTGCAGAATGCAACACTGATCCACCTTTATTCCTCACCCCCTCTTAAGACAGTTCCTCAGAGGGGCTAAGAATATAAAACCCCCAAGGAAACAACCAATACCTGCTTGGGACCTCAACTTAATTCTAGAAAAGCTGACCTTGCCTCCTTTTGAGCCAGCTGCCAACAGATTTGCAATATTTGTCCTGGAAAACAGCTTTCCTTCTGGCTATCACCTCAGCTCGTAGGGTATCGGAACTACAAGCCCTCATGGCTGTGCAGCCTTTTATCTTCCATCAGACAGAGTTTTCTTACGAACCAACCCGTCCTTTATGCCAAAGGTGGTATCCAGGGTAGCTTTGAATCAGGCTATACATTTACCTACCTTTTACCCTAATCCTCAAAACAAAGGGGAGAGACTATTACATTCCTTGGACATCCGCAGACAGCTGCGCTATTATTTGGACAGAACAAAGCCTTTCAGAAAATCAGAACAGCTCTTTGTGTCCTATGCTGTAGGAGCTCAAGGGAAGCCAATTTCCAAACAGACTATCTCAAAGTGGATAGCCCACTGCATACGCTTTTGTTACTCTCTTCATGGTAAAACTGTACCTGCAGGCATCAGATCTCACTCCACAAGGGCCACAGCTACCTCTGCAGCTTTCCTCAGAGGAGTTCCTACCCAAGATATTTTGGAAGCAGCCACTTGGAGTTCTGTGCATACCTTCTCCAAGCACTACCACCTACCACCAAAACTAGAGCAGGCTTTGCCACTGCAGTCTTGCAGGGCATCCTGGCTCCTCCTAGTTCCACCTAGTGCCTACCACCCCTTTCTTAGCTTTGGGATTCTACCCATCTGTTATGACTGCAGCTGTATGCACGATGAACATAGTACAGTTTTGTACCTACCATAAATGTAGATGTTCGAGTGCTAATACAGCTGCAGTCTTGGTTTCCCTCCCTCCTTCCCCTCTTGGGACAGGTCCATTGGCTAACACCTCCTCATACAACCTGATTGGGGTATTCATTTATGGTGTATTTGCTTGCAACTACTGTATTTTGCTTATATTGCATTGTTTTATTACACAAATTTATGTATTGCCTTCCTTCTGGGGGCACCTGACATCTGGGGCAAGAAAAACTGAAGAAAATGGCGTCGGCTGGTTCTTTTATACCCCTGTCGCACTGACGTCAGGGAAGAAGCGAAGACAACCGACGCCGGACCTAGACTTTGGAATTCGGCAGACCGAGGACCTGCCTGACGGTAGGAGAACCCATCTGTTATGACTGCAGCTGTATTAGCACTCGAACATCTACATTTATGTTGGGTACAAAACTGTACTTTCTTTCACACTATCTGCAGTTGGAGTTATGTTTGTTTCTGCTCTTATGTCCTCATTTCTTCATCTGTTCCATAGTGTTCATCCCACCACCTGTCTCAGGCACTTCATCTGCATCACCTCTAGCTTCCTGAATTACTGCGCCTGTACTGCCAAGGTTTCTGTACCATACAGTAGTACTAGTCGCATCACGTTTTTGTACATTAGTTTTCAGCTTTTTTGGCATTCTTCTGTTATGCACTACCCTAACACACTGTGCCATTTGGCTGCAACTCTTCTGATTTTAGCTTTGTCCCATGTATTCAGACTCCCCTTCAACAACCCATTCCAGATACTTCCACTGTTTTTCCTTTTATCTCAGTTCTCAGTTTCTTGAGTTCCCCAATTGTTGCCATTATAACTGTTGTATCTGTACTGGGTTTCATCTCATGTGCCTTCAGTTTTGCATTCCATTCATCTGTCTTTTGCTGAAGTTCTTGCTCAGAGTCTGCCTATAAGGCCAAATCTTATGCATTCAGTGACTTTGTTGATCTGCCCCCTCTGACCTCTTTGCCAATGTAGTCCATCACCAGTATGAACAACAGTGGGCTCCTCAGAAAATCCAAATCCCATCGAGCTACGCGCTCGAGAGACTTGAACCTCAGCACTGAAATAAATAGGACATGCTGGAGGGACAGATTCATAACCCAGAGGCTCCCTTCACTCTGGAATAAAATCCCAGTCCAGGTTAGGCAGAGTCCCTCATTGACTCTCTTCAAGAGGAATCTTGATGAGTTGATGGGAGATCGTAGGTTTACCCCGGGTATCACTTCTGTGTCACTGTTAGACAGAGGCACAGCATACTAACCTCGAAGAAGGGCATAGCAAAATTAATTTAAAATGGGTGGCGAAAGCCAAACACTCTGGCTAGGCTTATAAATGCTCTAGGGCAGATAGCCTAGTATGAACCTATGATGCACACCCAATCCCACTGTGAATCCCTCTGCGAGACCAAAGACTGTTCATGCTAGAGTTACTGGGTCCCTGTACATAGCTTGCACTAAGTCTATCAATGTTTCTGGGGCTTCAGACCACTGCAGGACTGCCCAAACTGGCTATATTTGGATCTTGTCATATGCATTTTCCAAGTCTAGGAATGCCCAGTTGGACTGCATTTCCTCATGTCTAGCTTCTTCTCAAGTATCTGTCTCATTCAGAAGGTTTGTTCAGTTGTGCTACATGCTGATCTGAATCTTAGCTGCTCATCTCCCATCTTACTTTCTACTACTATATATATTCATTTATCAGTCACCATCTCCAGAAATTTGATATGTGACAGGAGTTTGATGCTTCTGTACTGCCCACAGTTGAGACTACCCTTTGTTGAACAGTGATACTAGCAGGTTTATTCTGCAGTCATCTCAGATGTGCCTTTGTCTAAATACTGCTACGAGTACCCTCAGAAGCCATTTCTTCACTAAATTACCCAGCATCTTTATCATATGTACAGTGACCTCGTCTGAGAATATTTTCCCTGACTTCATTTTCCTTAGTGCTGTTCTTTCTTCTATGGTGGGGTCCTCCTCTTCTTCATACATAGGCTGTATCTGGGGCAATACAACTGCTGTGGGGATCTCTTCATTCAGACGTTGCTGGAAGTACTCCTTCCATCTTCGTTTGATGTCCTATGTACTGGTGATAAATTGTTACTGACATCCCTTATGAAGGGTGTCCGACTATCTTTATCTTTCTCTCATTGCCTAGCAACCTGATAATTTTTTCTTTGTCAGCGCGGTCATTTTCCAGAAGCTGGCAGAGTGCCTTTGATGCCTTGTTCTTTGCTATTGCAATTCCTTTCTTAACCTCTTTGTTGGACCAGACTAGAAGGAATATTACTTGGCTGTGTTTTATAGCTGTCAGTTTTTCCTGCACTCCTTTCTTTTGATGACTTTCTGAACTTTACCATAGCACCATCAGCTTTTCTTATGTACCGTATTTCCATACGTGAGTCTGTCACATTTGTTCTGTAGTACTCACACATGCTGTTTTGAGGTGCTGCCATTCTTCAACTCCACTTATTTCCTCCTCTTCTTGAGGTGTTTAGAGTCTAGAATAATTCTTTGAACTTGTGCTTTCTCTCCAGTCACATTCCAGCCTTGCCTGACCACTGCTGCCTCTGCTGATTGTGGCAGCAGTGATTTATGCTATGGGCTGACAGTTTCACTGTAGATGACTTTGCAATCCCTGATTCTATCCCACTGCCCTTTCCTTACTAAGAGGAAGTCTACCCGAGTTGCATGTCTGTCACTCATGTATGCAATCTTGACTGTCTCTTTCTGAACCATATTTTGACTACTATCATTCCATTTGCCAGACAGGAGTCGCGAATGTGGACTCAGGCCGGCCTCATATTCTGTTCTCTCTCTCCTGATATGTGCTTTCAGGACACCCATTATCAACCCCATTTCATGTTATCCCGTTTTGTCTTGTAGGTCCTGCAACTGCTGCCTGAAGGCACACTCTTCCTCACTATCACAACCCTGCATTTGGGTTATAGGCTTAGACTGAGTACTGCCTATCATTAGGCTGGAGTCTGCCCTGAGTGTGTCATGAATTTTGATGGCATCTCCCAGCATTTTTAGCCTGCCCCCTTCATGAGTGGTAGACTGTGGATCCTAAGACAAGTAGCATTGCTGTACTGCCCTTCCATCTCGTCTCCTAGATACACAAGATGTCCAGCCTCCTCCTTATGTCATCCATTCTCTCAAGTTTTCCTACATATAAAGGAGGACATAGGTTACATCTTGCAACTCTGTTTTACTACCAGAGTTGAAATGTTGAGTACGTTTAATCATTCAGTTTATTGCCTGTAATTCAATACTGTCTCCAGCAGAGGTCTGAATTGTAAGCTGTCATGGTTGATTTTACGCAGGGATATGATCTTTTTAAGAACAAACTCCTCATTCAAGTTCAAAGTGGATTTGCATTTAGTTTGAATCAAGCCATTAGCCTTCCAGTTTTCTACCCAGAACATAAAAAACAGGGAGAGAGGATTATGTATACTTTCAATATGCACAGACCACTCAGATATTGTCTACACAACTAAGCCCTACAGAAAAGCTGACCAACAATTTCTTATCAAGGGACAGAGAAAACCTTGAACCTGAACCTGCGGTATGGAGATGAACAGGAGGATGACAAGCAACACTGAAATTACTGAATAAATGTGAGACTGTACAGCATTCGTCGTCACCTTTGTGAAGTAGGGCTTTAGAAGAAAAGTGGCTGAGAAAGATTGGGTTTTTGTTTACTTAAACTTGTTTGGGGGACTGATGGGTATATGCCTAACTTCATGTCATTAATGTCTGGATGGAAACTAAATGGGAAAAAGTAACTTACATCTGTTTACAGTATTTGTATAAAGTGTTTTGTACTATAAATTGCAAGTTGTATAGTAATGTATTTTCAGTGTTACCTCAGTAAAGGGCAGTCTCAGTACTGTGTGATCAAAATTAGACTGGCATAGATCAAGGTGGTCTACAAGATGGAATGCAGCTGCTTTTATACTACTGTCTCAGTACTTTGTTTTTGTTTTAAGAAAATTTTCTAGGATGCATGGGATCTAAAGAAGCTCCCTAAACATTAAACGTGGGCAATTTAAAATCTGAAATGTAGGGAGAAAGACCCTCTGCTTCAAGAGTGCCTGTACCATCTGGAAGGTGCTAGAGACTGGAGCCTTCAAGTAGGTGTGAATTAGCTTGTCAAGGCCTGGATGCAGTCAACAGTTAGCTAGTCAAATAACTGCAGTGATATTCATGACATCCAGCAAAATGGTATAAATTCTGTCCACATGGCAGCATTGTAGGATTTCATATTTTGACCACACATTTGTTTATTGAATGCAGTCTGGAGAAAGGTGCTCTTCAGAGGATTCCTTTTCTGCTAAGAATTTTGTAAGCTTTATATCTAATAATGCCAAAAATCCAAGTACTTAAGTACTACAGTAGTCTTACAATCAGGTAATTATACCCACTTAAAGATAGCATGCCTCTTTCTCTCTGTGTATGTATGTCTATATGTATATATGTAACATATAATGCATACATATATGTGTGTGTGTACTATATTTATTTATATATATATATATATATAAAAATAAAATACACGTGTGTGTGTGTGTGTGTGTATATATGTGTATGTATATATATATATATATATATATATATATATATATATATATATGTATATGTAATTTTTCCCACTCTGACCATCAGTCTCTGTTCTTTATGCTGTTATTAATGAAGTATTCCCCTGTTCATTATTGCATTATCATAAGGGCTGACTTCAGTATAAGCCAATGCAAATGCTTAATTGGTGAAGCTTAGACACCTATTACTTCAGCCTTACTTTACCACTCCAGATTCTTCTCATTAGGCTATTTTACCAGTGGCTACTGTGCATACCTCCTAGTTTGTTTTATTATAAGTTGTGTGTTGATTCTACTGTACACTTGTTTTTGTATCATATTCTATCTTCTTGTACTTTCATGAATATTTATGTACACTTTGTAAGTGTACTACATGTGTATTGATGTAAGCTGCATTCATTGCATTAAAACTCGATGTAATACTGTACCTCATTGATATGAGTGTTTTGCTGTAAGGCATGGGCCGTGACTGAAAAGGGTCATCTGGACCATTTAATTTACTCATTCAACAAATTGCAGTTAAGTAAATAAAAGTGCCCCGGGGCTACTGCCAAAGCAATTAAATAAAGACCTCCTTAATCATGAATTAGTTAAAGAACTAAACGGCTAATCCACATCCTGGGAATGTCCTTGACCTGATATTAATCTGACACAAAGCATAGATGCCTGGGAGGCCAGGTACTCCCCAGCTGCCTATGTGATATTTCTCCAATATTTTCTTACTGTGAACAATGTATATATTGAATGAACAGTGTTTGAAATGCTGTTAGATTCTCTTTAGTGATTGCTATTTTGACTCACATTTAGAACTGTTAACTTGATCACTACTCTGTGCTTGTCTTTTGTCCTCATTAAATATTGCCGTAGCTATGCTCATTGTGAGTGCAGGTCATGACTGAAAAATGTTTTTTGGATGAATTCACTTACCTGGCTGTCAAACTGCAGTAAATAAATAAGATATACCTGTTGAGAATAATGGTCTGTGGACAGCGAGATAGCATGCACTACACAATATGTCTGCAACCAAAAAAAGCATAACTTAATGATTTAGTGCAGTATAGGTCCCTGAGTTTTATTATCCACAATTCCTGACCAATACATACCACAGTTTGTCCATTTTGAATTTAAACGTGGTATAGCCTCCTCCATGTCCATTCCATGCTACTCCCTGGCCTTCATATTTCCTTGACCTCATGGTATACCAGCTCTCTGTTCATAACTTTAGGGTATATTTACTGGGGTGGCTGCATCAAGAGCCACAGTAACCACATGACTAAGATTCATGCTGTCTGTAGTACCCTTTTCAAGTAGCTGATGTAGTGTAGATGGCAAATCACCAGCAGTGATGTACTTACTCTGCCATACCACACTGACTCAGTGTCAGGTGGTTAATTAATTGTAAGCTTCACAGGGAACTGGATCATATAGCATTCAGTGCAAGGGCCGGGCTCTACCAGTCAGTAGTGGTCACCCAGCTAGACTATTAGATCCAGGGTGAGTCTTCAAAAATGAGTTGCAGAGGAAAATATCTGAGCAAAGCCAAAACTGTGCACAATTCTGAGTAGTTCCAAGGCTGGCAGCCTCAATAGACCTTGGCGTCCAGGAGCTGAACTCACCCATGTTTTGATTCTTAGATGTTCCACCATTGTATCAACAAAACAAGATCATTTTTAATTCAAGGTAACTGTGTACTGAGTAAATAAAGAAAACTCTAGAGGTTTTTAGCTCCAGTGGTATATTCAAAGGAGTCTTTCACTGCCAGACCTGTCCATTGTATATTTTATATGATATCAAGTTGGTTGGTACTCCAGTTCCAGTTTTCTAGGTTCCTGAAGTAATTTAAACCCTGTTGGGCATAGCCACCTTTAAATAGGACACACAGATTCATACAACCAATTCTGTATAGATTCATAGTAGCAAACACATCAGAAACCTGTCGTATTTTACTACAAGTAGACGTGCAGTTGTACAACGGAGCCCTAGATAATACCGCAAGAGGTTTAGTACATTTAAAGATAACTGTGGAATCGGCTTTTCATTTTTCACAAAATTGGTTTTGTGGTAGCTATATGCCTCCTAGTCAGAATGCGCTCATTTAGTTTCAAGCAAAAACCCTTTGCCTACTTCTCTGCTCCCCAGTGACTTTTGGCATTGTCAAGATGCCAGCAATGAAGAGATGTGGAAGATGGAATGAACAGCATTCACAGACATTAAGGGCAGTATAAAGCATTCTCTGAGTAATTTCATCTTGTTTTTATAATGATAGGCTTATCCCCAAGATTTTTTTTTTTTTTTTGTAAAATTACTATCAACAATATTGCAGGAGTTTCTTCTAAAGTAAGTCTGTTCAAACAGGGTTCAAAAAAAAAAAACTAACCAGCCATAGTTAAGGAAAAGTCTTGGCCAGAATTTTTGCTAAAGGATACCCAAGCTATACAAAATCTACATCTCAGAAATGTAGCAAACGATGAGACAGACTGAGGATCTCTTGTTAACTTACTGAAGATATTAGATACATACTTCCAGCTCTGCACATCTGAAATGTACTGATTTCTCCAAGCAACAGTTACCCATTCAAAGTGTATGTCAGACTGTAGTGAAATGGGCAGGAAAATTTTTCATATACAGAGGTAGAATATTAATCTTGAAAAATATGAACGTGACTATAAAAGTGTCAGGTTAGCATAAGACTGACAAGTTGCATCTTTTCTTGCACTTCATGTTAAAAGAATTTACAGATAGGTCAGCCATTTGCCATTGTATTCGAATAGAGTCCAACATCTTCCTGTCTCAGAGCCCATCTTGGCTACTCTGTGTACAGGAGGTCTAATCTACCTAGAGTGGAAAGGGGATGTTCTTCGTGTTTCATTGTTGCAGTCATTACATTTGGGTAATCTGCTGGCAGGTTGCCCTCAGTCGGCCTGAATAACAAAGTATTGGGTCCTGCATCGGTTGCTGTCTCTTCTTCCATGACGTCAGGTCATCAGGGTATAAAACATGCAGCCAACGCCATTTTATTCAGTCTTTCCTGCCACGCGGTGCCCAAAGCAGAAGCAGTTCACAAGTGCCGGTCGGCCGACTCCTGAAATTTTCGCATTCGAGTTTCAGAACCGAAGTCTTCAAACTAAAGCTAAGTACCCTGTTGGGTAAACTTTTTCTTGCTCCTTGCCGATGTCAGTAAAAGTTTAATAATTGCATTACTTGTGGGAAGAAAATACCTCATAAGGATTTTCATTTGTACTGTATTCATTGCCTGGGTCCAGATCATAACATGCCTTGCTGTCAGTTTTGTGCTAGATTTAACCAACGCACTATTAAGCGTCTGTATATTTTTGCTTCTAAATATTTTGGATTAAGATTTAATTATCCTGAAATGTCGTCTGTTAGCAATCCAACTACCGGAGTTCACAAAAAGCGCAAAGAAAAAAGAGACAGACTGTCGAGGTCCAAAACCGACTAAGCTTCTCCTAAGCCAGTCGCCAGTTCGCTGGTATTCAGTGAGGTGCTTTCGCAGCCCCTGATACCTGCTACTTGTGAGTTGTAGGCCTCTACCGAGACCCATTCGGAGTCCGGTATGCCGTGAGATTCTCAGAGTAATGAACCCGCTGATGTCTCCCTTGGACGGGTCCAGAGCCGCTGAGCAGGCACCGGCTTCTGAGGATGTTTTCAGGCCTCAACATTTTTATATTAAACTGACGCCAGCCTCAAAAGCAAAATCAAAAACTTCTATGTCTAAAAAAACTGACGCATGAGCCACATGCTCAGGCCCCTATGCCTAAAAAACAGATGATCAAAATGGCTGAGGACTTGATTACCTTGATCAGGCAAGGCAATGATTATGAATCTTCAGATCAGGTTTCCATTTTTTTCTGATTTCTCTTCTGATCAGGAGTTTTCTATTCCACCCTATGAGGATTCTGATGCAGAAGAATCCATCCCATCTGCATCTCCTCCTGAGGATTACTCTTTTGGAGAAACTTTGCATACTTTAAGGGGACATTTTTACTGGGAGAGTCAGGACTTCTCTGAATCAAAAAAGAGGCTTAGGGATTTCCTTCTTCCTCAGCATAGGCCTTTGGCAGTACCCTCCTGTATTAGACATTGTTGATGATGTGTTTTCGGAATCCAGCATGGCTCCTGGATGTCCTTCAAGGATGCATTTGCAGTCATAACATATGGATTGTCCTGCCTCAGGCAGCCCTTCGGTCGGCCGCATTCCAAAGTCTGGGTCTGGCCTCGGCTGATGTCGCACTTTCCCCGACGTCAGAGCATCTGGGGTATAAAAGCATCAGCCACCGCCATTTTCCTCAGTCTTTCTTGCCGCGCGGTGCCCGAAGCAGAAGCTGTTCGCAAGTGCCGGTCGGTCAGATCCAGTGAATTCAGCTACCGAAGACTTCGAAAAAGCTAAGTACCCCGTTGGGGACTCTTTCTTGCCTCAGCCGATGTCAGACAAAGTAAATAATTGTTTAACTTGTGGGAAACAAATACCTCGTAAGGATTTCCATTCCTACTGCCTTCCTTGCTTAGACCCAGACCACGACGTATCGGCCTGTTCAGCCTGTGCTTCCTTCAACCGACGAACTCTTAGACGTCTGTCGGAGTTTGCAGAGGAATTTTTTGGGGCCAATTTTGCATATAAAATGCCGTCGGAGACTCCGACTTCGCATTTAGTGAAAAAACGGAAGGACAAGGACCAACACTCGCGGCCCGCGGTTTCAGCTGAAACCACGGTAAAGCCTACCACGAGTGTCTCTGTTTCGGCCGAAACAGAGTCCTTGGAGATTCCTTCTTCTGAAACCATTCAACCGACCACCGCGGCCCGGGAGGCCCCGGCTGAGTCGGCTACCGAGCTTCCTACCGAAACCAGTGTCCAGGAAATGTCCGACACCATACCTTTGGACATTTCTACTCCTGCACATGGGGCAGCTAGGCCCCCTGCTTCCATGTCCATTAAGGCTTTTTCTAGGGCTAAAGTTGCTAAACTTTTTAAAGCTTTGCCTCCCAAGACTACCTCCCAGAGGCCTACCTCTAGTTCACAGATCCTCAGCCTTGCAGAGGACCTTATTTCTTTAATTAGGGGTTCACAGCCTCACCCAGACAGGGCCTCTCAACCTCCACCAGACAAAAGGCCCAGGACTGACCCCCTCTGACCCACACTCTACAGATGAGTCCACGGATGGCTCTGAGTTGTCAGACCACCAGGAGGAGGCTTATTCGCCCTATGAGGATTCTGATGCTGAAGAATCTATTCCTTCGGCCTCCCCTCCTGAAGAGTTTTCCTTTGGTGAGATTCTACACTCCATGAGAAAGCATTTTCAATGGCAAGGTCAGGAATTCTCTGATTCTAGAAAAAGATTAAGGACCTTTTTACGTCTGCCTCAACATAGGCCCTTAGCTATACCTCCTGTTCTGAATGTAATTGATGATGTGTACAATGATGTCAGTACAGCACTTGATACTCTCCCTCCGGCCCCTGCCAAGCCTGATAGATACTACAGGGTCCTGGATTCCCATTACCATCTGTATAAAGCACATTCTGCAGACCCAGAAACTATTTCTCAGGGCCCTAAAGGGGTTGCAGCCGCCACAGCCAAAAATCCTCTACCCTCTGAAAGATAGTCTAGAGCTTTAGAGAGACGGGGAAAGAAGGTATATACTTCTGCAACTCTTTCTGTCAGGGCATTAAATTGTCAATTTCATATGATACAGTACCAAGAGTACTTATTAGATGAACTGAATAAGAAACTTTCATCTTCTGAACCCCTTGACCGTAAATCCCTGCAGGATTTGGTACACAACTCACAACAGGTTAGTAACCATTTCTTAAAATGTGGCTATGATGCATTGGAGGCTTCATTTAGATCAGCTATGACTGGGGCAGTCATTCGTAGGCATGCCTGGCTGAAGGAACAATCTCTGCCAGACCATGTAAAAGCTAAACTCCTGGATGCTCCTATGGAGAGACAAAATTTATTTGGCTCCTCTGCTCAGGAGGTCTTAAAAAAGTTTGAAGAAAAGGCAAAATCTGTGCAAGCAGTTAAGGATTTCCTGCAAGTACAACCACCTAGATTCAGCAGAAACTGGCCTACTAAGAATTGGTCCTTTCCAGATTCGGACAGAGCCCAGAGAGGCAGGAACAGACGCCCTAGAGGCAGAGGCCAATCGAGGGGTTCCTACAGAGGCCGTCAGTGGCAGCCTGCCAACCAGAGAAGTAGTGCAATAACAGCAACAACAACTACTACACCAGGACAGGCTCAATGACTTTACTCTGATTCCACCTACCAGGGATCAACTGGAAGCACCCTTGGGCGGAAAGCTGGCTTTATTCTCAAAAAACTGGCATTATATTACAAGGGACACATGGACACTGCAGATAATAGACAAAGGATACAGGTTCCACTTCCACACTTTGCCAAAAAGACACGGAATGCCAAACCTACCACCAAATCAGAGGCCAGAGGCTTTAAGGCAGATCAACAACTTGCTTCAAATGAAAGCTATAGAAAAGGTACCGCTTTCAGAACAAGGCCAAGGATTTTACTCAAGACTATTCCTTGTACCAAGAAAAGAAAATCAATGGAGGCCTATTCTCGACCTGTCCGCACTAAATACTGATCTCATTGTCCCAAAATTCAAAATGCTGATCCTACAGCAACTTCTTCCCATGTTGGGCAAGGAGTCTTGGCTGGTGACTCTAGATCTCAAGGAGGCATACTTGCACGTCCCTATTCGACCAAGTTGCAGAAAACACCTCAGATTTCTTGCAGGATCAGAGCATTATCAATTCTCAGCATTGCCCTTTGGCTTATCTACTGCGCCCAGAGTATTCACGAAATGCCTGGCATCAGTAATTGCACACTGCAGACTTCAGGGGATTCATATCTACCCATACCTGGACGACTGCCTTATACAAGCGGACAACAAGAAAAATTTGATAAAGGACTTGGCTTATGCCATCCACCTGCTACAGGCCTTGGGATACACAGTCAACATCCAAAAGTCAAGACTTGTGCCATCCCAAAGAATAACCTTTTTGGGTGCAGATCTGGACACAACAACCCAAATGGCTTTTCTCACAGAAGAAAAACAAAAACAACTTCCAGATTACTTCATGATGCTGACAAGACAATCTCAGCTTACTGCAAGGAAAATCCTGCAGGCCCTGGGTTACATGGCATCCTGCATAATTCTGATACCACAGGCCAGGCTGCATATGAGAAATTACAATGGTACCTCAGGAGTGTATTGTCTCAACACAGTCACAGCCTAGAAGCTTTGATATCAATCATTCCTTGCCTTCAAAAGGAATTTCTGTGGTGGGCTCAGGCCTGCCAGTCCAACAGAGGGTTGCCTTTCAACAAACCAAAAACAAAACAAACCATCACCATGGACGCTTCAGACCAAGGATGGGGAGCACACATGGAGGGCAAATGTATCCAAGGCCTATGGTCTCAAGGTCAGCTACGCATGCACATAAACCAAAAGGAAATGCTGGCAGTGATACATGCAATCGAGGCCTTCAAACCTTTCCTCCATCAAGGCCACCTGCTAATAAGGACAGACAACACCACGGTCATGTGGTACATAAACAAGCAGGGGGGCACACACTCCTACCCTCTCTGCCGACTGGCTATGAATCTATGGGAACTATGCCTGAACCTCAATATCCAACTACAGTCCCAGTTCATGCCAGGAAAAGAAAATACACTAGCAGACATCTTAAGCAGAACTACCATGGATGCACACGAATGGATGCTGCACCCAGACATCTTCCAACTCATAGCAAAGGAATGGGGCATGCCGGAGATAGATCTGTTCGCCTCCCCTCTCAACCATCAACTGAAGACATTCTGCTCAAGGACATACCACCCACAAGCTTGGAGGGTGGACTCTCTCTTTCAGCTGGAAAGCTCTAAAAGTATATGCCTTCCCACCTCTCCCATTAATGTACAAGGTTCTACTGAAGATCAGGGAGGAGCAGCCAAGAGTGATTCTGATAGCTCCAGACTGGCCAAGGCAACACTGGTATCCATTATTGAGAAGCCTGTCTCAGGCAAAACCATGGCCTCTCCCCCTATGGCCTCTTCTTCTGACGCAGAACAATTTCAAGATTATGCATCCCAACTTGAAAACATTACAGCTAACTGCCTGGAAAATTCCTTAAATCCCAAACAAGATGCCTTATCAGAGAGAGTGAAGGACATCATCTTGGAAGCTCACAGGCCCTCCACAAGGAAGACATACTCAGCTAAATGGAAAAGATTTCTCATTTGGAACACATCAAAAGGCTCAGATGTGACAGTGGCAAACATGACACATTCTGGAATACTTAGCAGAATTGTTCCACAATGGCCTGTCCTATTCTTCCATTAAGATTCATGCCTCAGCAATTTCAGCAGAATACAATGTGGATCCACCTATCTTCTCACACCCTCTCCTCAGGCAATTTCTGAGAGGGATCAAAAATATTAAACCTCCAAGAAAACCCCCTCTACCCGCCTGGGATCTCAACTTTATGTTGGAGAAACTAACACTTCCTCCATTTGAACCAGCAGCATCAGCAGATCTACAGTTCCTGTCTTGGAAAACTGCATTCCTTCTGGCAATAACTTCAGCAAGAAGAGTATCTTGAGTTACAAGCATTAATGGCAGTACAGCCTTTTCTTATCTTCCATCAGGACAGAGTTTCACTAAGAACCAATCCTACTTTTATGCCAAAGGTGGTATCTAGGGTATCCTTGAACCAAGCTATTCACTTGCCTACGTTCTTCCCAAAGCCACAGAATAGAGGGGAAAAACTTCTGCACACCCTGGATATACACAGACAACTACGCTACTACTTGGACAGAACTAAAACTAGTAGAAAAACTGACCAACTGTTTGTAGCATATGCTACTGGGGTGCAAGGAAAAGCAATTTCCAAACAGACAATTTCAAAATGGATAGGAAATTGCATTCGATTTTGTTACTCCTTTCATGGAAAGACAGTTCCTGAAAACATCAGGCCTCATTCCACAAGGGCCACGGCCACCACTACAGCCTTCCTACGAGGGGTGGCTACCAAGGACATTTTAGAAGCTGCTACTTGGAGCTCCGTGCATACATTTGCCAAACATTACAATCTACATTTATACTCCAGAGCAGGTTTTGCTACTGCAGTCCTGCAGGGGATATTAACCACACCATCCTTTTCTTAGTTCCTCCTCCCCCAGATTGGCTATGGTATTCTACCCATATGTTATGACTGCAGATGCATCCTTGAAGGACATAGTACAGTTTTGTACCTGGTATTCCTAGGGTACTTACCCCTCTTTTAGCTAGCTGGGGGAATCTATTATGGTGTATTTGTTTGTATATACATGTATATAATTATATAAGTTTGCAAATGTTTGGAACCTTTTTTGCATTTATCCAAATTTAGCCTTCCTAGAGGGCACCTGGCATCTGGGGCAAGAAAAACTGAGGAAAATGGCGTCGGCTGATGCTTTTATACCCCAGACGCTCTGACGTCGGGGAAAGTGCGACATCAGCCGAGGCCAGACCCAGACTTTGGAATCTGGCCGACCGAAGGGCTGCCTGAGGCAGGACAACCCATATGTTATGACTGCAGATGCATACCTATCGGACATCTACATTTATGGTAGGTACAAAACTGTACTTTCCCTACCTCCGGCTCCTGGTAAGCCAGACAGATGTTACAGGGTTCCTGACTCCCACAAATTTCTATTCAAAAATCCTGCTGCTGATCCTGAGACTATTTTACAGGGTCCCAAGGGTGTAAAGGCCTCTACAGCCAAAAATCCTACCCCCTCTGATTGAGATTCCAGGGTGCTGGATAGATGGGGAAAGAAGGTTTATACGTCTGCAACCTTAGCAGTTAGGGCCTTAAACTGCCAGTTTCATATGCTTAAATATCAACAGCATGTTATGGGCTTACTGAAACAGAAAATTATGTTGATTTCTGATTGTGTGGAAAATAAAGAATTACAGGAATGATTGCATTCAGCAGAATAGGTTGGAAAGCATACTTTTGCAATGTGGTTTTGATTCCTTGGAGGCCTCTTGCAGGGCCACAGTTACTGGATCTGTGATTAGAAGGCATGCCTGGTTCAAGGAGCAAAATCTGCCTGATCATGTTAAAGCTAAATTGTTGGATGCCCCCTTTGCAGCATGATACCCTGTTTGGTAATAAGGCAGAAGAGGTTTTGAAGAAAATGGAAGACAAAGCTAAATCTATGCAAACTGTAAAAGATTTCTTGCAATTCAGCCACCCAGGTTCTGTAGGCACTGGCCTACTAAAAATTGGTCCTTTCCTGTGTCCAACAGAGCCACTCAAGGCAAATCCAGGTGCTCAAAAGGCTCCAGATACCAATCACAGGGTTCTTACATGTCAAAGCAATGGGGTGCCTCCACCTCCAAATCTGGAGGAAACAAAGCACAACCCTACAGTAAGCAGTCTCAATGACTTCCCTCTACCTTCACCAAGCACTAACCTTTTGGCAACCTCCTTGGGGGGGAAAACTAGCACTTCATGCTCAAAATTGGCAGTTAATTACCCAGGACAAGTGGGTATTAAACATAGTATCCCAGGTGTACAGATTTAATTTCTATACTTTGCCAATTCCAAACGGTTGGCCCGATCTGCCACAAAATCAGTGGGCAGAGGCTCAGAAACAAGTTATGTCCCTCATGGATATGAGGGCTATTCAACCAGTACCAGAAAAGGAAAAAAGACAAGGTTTTTATTCAAGACTTTTCCTGGTACCCAGAAAAGACGATGCCTGGCATCCAATACCTGACTTATCGATTTTGAACACATTCCTGGACATTCCAAAATTCAAAATGCTGACTTTACAACAGCTACTGCCTATGCTGGGCAGGAACGCTTGGTTAGTGACGCTAGACTTGAGGCATACTTGCATATCCTAATAAGGGAATCATGCAGAAGATACCTCCACTTCAAGGCAGGTTTTTTTGCATTACCAATTCTCTGCACTGCCCTTTGGCTTATCTACTGCGCCCAGGGTCTTTACAAAGTGCCTGGCACCAGTAATTGCATTCTGCAGACAAAGAAGCATACAAATCTATCCTTATCTGGGCGACTGTCTCATTCAAGCAGAGAACAAGGACACTCTTCAACATCTGGCGTTTGTAAAAAGGCTTCTAACATGCCTAGGGTACACAGTAAACAAAAAGAAATCCCAACTGGTACCCTCTCAAATAATTACATTCCTGGGTGCAAGCTTGAATACAACTGCCCAGATAGCTTACCTTACGCCAGACAAACAAAGGCAACTGACAACATACTTCAAACAAATGGCAACAAAAACCCAGTTATCTGCAAGACAAATTCTGCAGGTTTTGGGGTTATGGCATCCTGCATTCTACTAATTCCATATGCGAGACTTCATATGAGGAAGCTACAATGGTACTTAAAAAGTTTATGGAGTCAGCATTGTCACAGTCTGGAAACAATGATTCCCTCATTCCCTGCCTACAAGAGGAGTTTCTTTGGTGGGCAGAGACGTTACCAAAACAAGGGACTGTCATTCACTCTACCCCCTGCCACCCAAACCCTAACTACAGATGCATCAGACTATGCTTGGGGGGCCCAACTGGTGGGGGAGATGCATTCAGGGCAAATGGAGCCCAAAACAAATGCATCTGCATATCAACCAGAAAGAGATGCTAGCTGTCCAGAATGCTCTGACAGCCTTCAAGGACTTACTTCATCCAGGACAACTACTGATAAAGACGGACAACACCACGGTTATGTGGTACATAAACAAGCGGGAGGGTACACATTCCTACCCCCTTTGAAGACTAGACATGGCATTGTTGAACACAGCTTTGACTTACCAAATATATCTTCAAGCTCAATTCCTGCCAGGAAAACAAAATACTGTGGCAGACAACCTAAGCAGAAATCTTATGGACCCGCACGAATGGAAACTGGATCCACAAATCTTCAGCATGTTAACACAGAAATGGGGGAGCCCAGACAACTCTATTTGCCTCTCCCCAAAATTATCAGCTGGACAAATTCTGCACAAGAACTTATCACAGAAAAGCATGGAAAGTGGATGCCCTATCCTTCAGATGGAAAAACCTATCTGACTATGCTTTTTTCCCCCTCTGCCTCAGCTCCTCACGGTCTTACCAAGTCAAACAGGAAAAACCAAAAATGATCCTAGTTGCTCCTGACTGGCCTCAGCAGCACTGGTACCCAATTCTAAGGAATATGTCTCAACTTCCTCCTTGGTACTTGCCTCAAATACCTAATCTACTGACTCAGCAGAACGATTAAATTCTGCACATTCCGCTCCAAACTCTGAACCTTGCAGCATGGCTGATCATTTAATTATTCAAACACCACCTCTCAGTAAATCTGTGATGGATGTCATTTTGGAAGCCAGAAGGCCTAGTACTAGAAAATCTTATGCTGACAAATGGAAGAGATTCTGTGCTTGGAACCAAGCACAAGGAACCGGACACAGCAAAGCCCAATATTCCTCAGATTTTACAATATTTGACTGAGATGCTTGACAAGGGCCTATCTTTTTCTTCAGTAGAAATATATGCGTCTGCCATCTCTGCTCATTACAACACAGAGCCGCCCCTCTTTTCTCATCCTCTGCTTAAACAATATCTTAGAGGGGCCAAAAATTTAAAGCCTCCAAGAAGATCACCAACTCCTCCATGGGACCTCAACTTTGTGCTAGAAAAACTCACCCTGCCTCCTTTTGAACCAACAGCTACTGCAGATATAAAATTTCTATCTTGGAAAACAGCTTTCCTCTTGGCAGTCATTTCAGCAAGAAGGGTTTCAGAACTACAGGCTCTCATGGCTGTGGAGCCTTTTATTACATTTTACCCAGACAGGGTGTCCCTCAGGACCAATCCTTTTTTTATGCCTAAGGTGGTTTCCATTGTGGCTCTTAACCAGACAATTCACATGCCAACATTTTACCCAAATCTGCAGAACAAGGGGGAGCGGATTCTGCATTCATTGGATGTACACAGACAACTAAGATTCTACTTAAACAGGACCAGATCTCTAAGGATGTCTGAGCAACGACTGGTAGTATTTGCTGCAGGGTCAGATGGGAAGGCTATATCAAAGCAGACTATTTCTTAAGTGGATAAGCCACTGCATTAGTTTCTGCTACTTGCACCATGGTAAACCTGTGTCCAAGGGTATCGGGTCACATTCCACCAGGGCTGCCTCTACCTCAGCAGCTTTTCTCAAAGGGGTTCCAACCAAAGACATTCTAGAGGCTGCTACTTGGAGCTCTGTTCATACCTTCACAAAGCATTATCATTTGCCTCTCTTCTCCAAATCCAGGGCAGGCTTTGCCACTGCAGTTCTGCAGGGCCTTATAGCTGTTCCTAATGCTATTTAGTTCCTTCCTCCCATCCATAGCTTTGGGATTCTACCCAAATGTAATGACTGCAACAGTGAAACATGAAGAACATAGTACAGTTGTGTACACTTAACATAAATGTAGATGTTCGAGTGTATTCACTGTTGCAGTCCGGGTTACCCACCCGCCATCCCCCTTTTCTATAACACTTCTTTCCTTCACTATATACTAAAGCCTTTGTGATGTATTTGCTTTTAGATGAAGGGAAAGTTTGTTGCTAATAGTGCAGTTTCATATATATCTGTTTAGTTTTATATATATATATATATATATATATATATATATATATATATATATATATATATATATATATATATTTGCTCCCCATTTGGGGGGCACCTGACACCTGGGGCAAGAAAAACTGAATAAAATGGTGTCAACTGCATGTTTTGTACCCCTGACGTCAGGGAAGAGGAGACTGCAACCTGCCAGCAGATTAACCAAATGTAATGACTGCAACAGTGAATACACTCTAACATCTACATTTGTGGTAAGTGTACACAACTGTACTTTCCATGTTAACTAGTTTGAACTTTGATCCATCGTCCTGACCCCGAAAACATTGGCAAGAAAAAGATTCTGTGACTTTTCCTACTTTGACTTGATGAGACTGTCATCTGGTAGCTAAGCAAAGAGGGCATAGGGTTGTACCCTCTTTGCATGAAGGTGATACAGATTTGGAAGTTGAATAATGGAAAAGGACGATGTTCATAGTGTTACCCTGCTGCAGTCATCACACTTGGGTTATCCTGCCTTCAGGCGGTCCCGCAGTTGGCCCAAATTCCAAAGTCTTGGTCCGGCGTCAGTTGCTGTTGCTTCTTCCCTGACGTCAGAGCGCCAGGGGTATATCAGAGGCATCCAACGCCATTTTCTTTAGTCTTTCTTGCCGCGCGGTGCCCGAAGCAGAAGCAGTTCGCAAGTGCCGGTCGGCCGACACCTGAGATTTTCGAATAGATTTCCAGTCCGAAGTCTTCAAAGATAAGTACCCCATTGCGGAACCTTTTCTTGCCTCAGTCCGATGTCAGAAAAAGTTAACAATTGCATTTCTTGTGGGAAGCAAATACCTCATAAGGACTTTAATTCTTTTTGTATACCTTGCCTAGGCCCAGACCACGACATCACTGGTTGTTGGTTTTGTGCTAGGTTCAATATGCGAACTATTAAGCGACACTTTGATTTCGCACGACACTATTTCGGTAGGAAATTTAATTACACTATGCCATCGGAGCAAACGACTACCGGCGTGCATAAAAAACGCAAAGATAAAGGCAGCCTGGATCCAAGCCAGACTCCGAGGCCTCGGCTAGGCTGGTCTCCGGTTTTCAGTGAGGCGCCTACGCAGCCCCTGGCTACCACTGAATTGGATCCCCAGACCACTTCAGCCTCTCCAACAGAGAGTTCTAGGCCGACGCAGCCATTTTCTTTAGGCCCTACCGATGACATTGCAGTAGGAGAAGCCGGTGCTGTAGAAACACCTTTGGTTTCTGAAGGTGTCTTCAGACCGACTACTCTCACCATTAAATCTTATGCTAAGATTAAGACTCCTCTAAAACCAAAAAAAGACTACTCTTCAGTCTCCAGGTCAAGGCCCTATGCCTAAGAAACAGATGCTTAAAATGGCTGAAGATTTAATTTCTTTGATCAGGGATTCCCACCCCACCCCCCTCCCCGACAAAAGGCTTAGAGAAGTGGAAGACTATGCCTCCTCTGATCAAGTGTCTGTTTCCTCGGGCTCCTCTGAGGAACAAGATTACTCCTTTCCACCTTATGAAAATTCTGATGCTGAAGACTCCATTCCCTCAGCTTCTCCCCCTGAAGATTATTCCTTTGGGGAAGCCTTACATACCATGAGGGAACATTTCCACTGGGAAGGTCAGGACTACTCCGACTCAAAGAAAAGGCTCCGAGAGTTTCTTTTACTCCCCCAGCACAGACCCCTTGTTATCCCCCCAGTTTTGGACATTGTGAATGATGTTTTCTTAGAATCTAGTCCAAATCCAGATTCTCTGCCTCCTGCTCCAGCCAAACCAGATAGATACTATCGAGTGCCTGACTCTCACAAATTCCTATAAAAAAATCCTGTTGCTGATCCAGGGACAATCTCCCAGGGTCCCAAGGAGGCTAAGGCTTCTATGGCTAAAAATCCTGTACCCTCTGAAAGGGACTCCAGAGCACTAGATAGGTGGGGGAAGAAGGTTTACACCTCAGCTACTCTAGCTATGAGAGCACTAAATTGTCAATTTCACATGCTTAAATACCAGCAATTCCTAATGTCTCAAAACAAAAGATAGGCACGCACCCTCAACAGTCTGAATTCAAGGAAATGCAGGATATATGTTGCATGCAGCTGAACAGGTGGGAAAACATACTTTACAATGTGGTTTTGATGCCTTGGAAGCTTCCTCTAGAGCAGCTGTTACTGGGTCTGTTATACGTAGGCATGCTTGGTTAAAGGAACAATCTCTGCCTGATCATGTTAAAGCAAAGTTACTAGATGCACCCTTACAGCAGGAAGTCTTATTTGGGGTTAAAGCAGAGGAGGTTTTAAAGAAAATGGAGGATAAGGCAAAATCTATGCAGATGGTCAAAGATTTCTTACAAGTACAGCCCTCACGCTTCAGCAGAAATTGGCCAACAAAAAATTGGTCCTTTCCAGCTTCTGACAGACCACAGAGGGGTAAATACAGGCGCCCAAGGGGCAGAGGACAAGAACAAATCCCTTACAAACCCCGCCAATGGGGCACTGCAACACAGAAGGGAGGAGAAGACAGGCCACAAACTACTAGAAGGCAAGCACAGTGACATACCTCAAACTGCCAAGCAAAACTCTCTTGGCAGCTCCCTTGGGAGGAAAATTAGCACTTTTTGCAGACAACTGGTGCATCGTCACAAAGGACAAATGGGTCCTAGACATTATCTCACAAGGATACAGATTCCATTTCCACACCTTGCCAAGGATAAAAGGAATGCCAAACCTGCCACAAAATCAATGGGCAGAGGCACAAAAACAAATTACAGCTCTCATGGACATGAGAGCCATTCAACTGGTACCTACACAAGAGCAAGGCCAAGGATTTTACTCAAGGCTCTTTCTAGTCCCCAGAAAGGACAATGCTTGGAGACCCATTCTGGACCTTTCAATTTTAAACACCTTCTTGCAAGTACCCAAATTCAAGATGCTAACACTACAGCAGCTTCTTCCCATGTTGGGCAAGAAAGCTTGGCTAGTAACGTTGGACCTCAAGGAGGCATACCTGCATGTCCCTATCAGACAAAATTGCAGAAGAAACCACCATTTCATTGCAGGTTCAACCCATTACCAATTCTCTGCATTGCCCTTTGGCTTATCTACTGTGCCCAGGGTCTTCACAAAATGCCTGGCACCAGTAATTGCATACTACAGACAGAGGAATCCAAATATACCCATACCTGGACGCCTGCCTCATCCAAGCAGAAAGCAAGGACATTCTTTTACAGCACCTGACTTTTTGTAAAACATTTTCTAAGTTGCCTAGGGTACACAGTAAATGAAAAGAAATCAAAACTAGTGCCCTCACAAAATGACATTCCTGGGTGCCAGCTTGAATACGACTGTCCAGATGGCTTATCTGACACCAGGCAGACAACTACAATTAACTCAATACTTCAGAGCAATGGCAACAAAGACCCAACTCCCTGCAAGTAAAAATTCTGCAGGCCTTGGGCTTCATGGCATCTTGCATACTACTAATACCATTTGCAAAACTGCATATGAGGAAATTGCAATGGTACCTAAAAAGCGTATGGACTCAACACAGCCACAGCTTGGAAACAATGATACCTCTCATTCCCTGCCTTCAATAGGAGTTCCTGTGGTGGTCACAGGCATGTCACCTCAACAAGGGTCAGCCTTTCACCTTACCCCCAGCCAGGCAAACTGACAACCGATGCATCGGACTATGCCTGGGGGGCACACATGGCAGGATGGTGCATTCAAGGCGTATGGACTGCAGATCAAAGGAATCTGCACATCAATCAAAAAGTAATGCTAGCTGTAAAAAATGCTCCGACAGTCTTCAAGGACCTCTTACATCCAGGATAGCTTATCATAAGAACAGACAACACCACAGTAATGTGGTACATAAACAAGCAAGGGGGTACACACTCCTACCCTCTATGCAGGCAAGCAATGACCTTGTGGAACACAGCACTGGCGTACCAAGTTCAATTACAAGCTCAATTCCTGCCAGGAAAAAAGAACACATTGGCAGACGACCTAAGCAGAAACATCATGGATCCCCATGAGTGGAAACTGGATCCACAAGTATTTGCAATGATAACTCAAAAATGGGGGTTCCCAGACATAGACCTATTTGCCAGCCCCCAAAACTATCAACTAACAATTTTGCACAAGTACTTTTCACCATCAAGCTTGGAAAGTGGATGCACTCTTTCAGTTGGAAAATGCTGACAGTATATGCCTTTCCTCCATTACCCCTTCTCAGAAAGGTGCAGCTGAAAGTCAGGGTGGAGAGACCCCGAATTATACTCATTGCCCCAGACTGGCGACGCCAGCACTGGTACCCACTATTAAGGAATATGGCCCAGGGCCCACCATGGATTCTACCACAAATTACCCATCTGCTCACACAGCGAGACAATCAGATTCTACACGGCCAACTCAAAACCTTAAACTTGGCTGCTTGGCAAATCACCTAAGCAACCAGCCAGCTCCTCTCTCACAAGCTGTTATAGATGTTATTCTGGAGGCCAGGAGGCCCAGCACCAGGAAAGCCTACTCAGACAAATGGAAAAGGTTTTGCGCCTGGAACCAAGCTAAAGGCCAAAATACCCTTCAGCCTGACATACCTCAGATTTTGCAATATTTAACTGAGATGCTGCACAAAGGGCTTTCTTTCTCATCTATTAAAATCCACGCCTCGGCTATTTCAGCTCACTACAACACGGATCCTCCTTTATTTTCACATCCACTCCTAAGGCAGTTTCTCAGAGGGGCCAAAAACATTAGGCCTCCCAGGAGAGCACCAACACCTACTTGGGGCATCAACTTCGTTGTGGAAAAACTTACGCTGCCTCCTTTTGAGCCAGCTTTCTCAGCTGACTTAACGTTTGTCATGGAAGACTGCCCTGCTGCTAGCAATTACTTCAGCGAGAAGAGTTTCAGAGCTTCAGGCACTAATGGCAGTAGAGCCTTTCCTCATTTTTCATCAAGACAGAGTTTCTCTATGAACTAACCCCTCCTTTATGCCTAAGGGTGGTATCCAGTGTGGCTCTAAATCAAACCATCCATTTACCCACCTTTTCCAAATCCACAGAAAAGGAGAAAGACTCCTACGTTCCTTGGACGTTCACAGGCAGCTACGTTACTACTTGGATAAAACTAAGGTTTTCAGAAAATGTGATCAGCTTTTTGTATCTTATGCTACAGCAACACAAGGAAAGGCCATCTCAAAACGGACCATTTCCAAACAGGACATTGCATACGTTTTTGCTACACCCACCATGGAAAACCAGTTCCTGCTAGCATAAGGCCCCACTCTACCAGGGCAGCAGCTACATCTACAGCCTACCTCAGGGGGGTGCCAACCAAGGATATTCTGAAAGCTGCAACTTGGTGTTCAGTACACACCTTCACCAAACATTACCACTTCTCACTTTACTCTAAGACTAGAGCTGGCTTCACCACTGCAGTTTTGCAGGGCCTTCTAGCCTCCTCTAACCCTATTTGACTCCACCGCCCATCCTTAGCTTTGGGATTCTACCCAAGTGTGATGACTGCAGCAGGGTAACACGATGAACATAGTAGAGTTTTGTACCTACCATAAATGTAGATGTTCGAGTGTATACCCTGCTGCAGTCCAGGTTACCCTCCCTCCATCCCCTCTGAACTAGCTCAACTTATCTCTACCACTCTATCCTATACTACCTCTGTGGTGTATTTGCTTGTGCCTACCTATTAGGGGCACCTGACATCTGGGGCAAGAAAAACTGAAGAAAATGGCATTGGATGTCTCTGATATACCCCTGGCGCTGTGACGTCAAGGAAAAAGCGACAGAAACCGATGCCGGACCAAGACTTTGGAATTCGGGCCGACTGCGGGACCACCTGACGGCAGGATAAACCCAAGTGTGATGACTGCAGTAGGGTATACACTCAAACATCTACATTTATGGCAGGTACAAAACTGTACTTTACTGGGTAGCAGTTAATTTCCCTGACAAGTGAATGATTTGGGAGCTTTCGATCCACTGAAACCATGTAAGTCTGTAGAGAGCATATCTTGAAGGTGGGTACCTTGAGGGAACAGATTGAGGTAGGACAGGTCTAAGATTGGTCTCCAAGGACCGTCCTTTCTTGGATCCAGAAACATTCTGGAGTAGAAACCATTGCCCATGTGATCCTTAGGAACTGGCTGAATAGTGCCTTGAATTAAAAGTTGTCTTAAGATGGGTGTGAAGAGTTGAATTTGAGTTTTTGATGGTTGTGGTAAACTTTGGAAAGATGGGAGAGCCCACCAAGTCATGAAATATCTATTCTGGATGATGAATAACACCCACTGGTCAGTGGTGGTGATCTGCCAGGAGGGGAGGGATAGAGTGAGGCATAGGGACAGAGGGGTGTGACAAGGCAGCTTGCCTGAGTCATAAAGGGGGAGCTCTGTCTTGACCAGGTTGCCTATGAAAGGAAGGAGTGGAGGCTGCAGATGTAGCTTGTCTAGAGTGTCTCCTTCCCCTAGACTGAGTAGTAGGAGGGGTAGAGTGCCTTCTAACAAAATAAGTCTCTTGAGGGTAGTTTCTATGGTATCTTGGAATAGGTGAAACAAGATGATGTAAATTCTGGAGTTCTTTACCTTTCTCCTTTTAAGGATTTAAAAATCTCAGCAGAAGCAGCCCTGAATAACACAGAATTATCTAAGGGGGTGTCGTAACAGCTTAGCCTGAAAATCAAGAGGTAAAGGCTGTAATCTAAGCCATGAATACCTTCGAAGGGCTGAACCAAATGCAACAGACTTAGAAGAAGCCTCCACAGCATCATAACTACACTTGGAGTGTCTGGTAACTTGAGAAGCTGTTGAAAGAAGATTCGTGAGTCGAGTCTTGGTAGGGGAGTCAGAAAGATCAGACACCAAAGAAGAGGCCTTGGCTAGAGTGTGACTGCCTGCTTACAGATAAGTTGATTTATTCTTGGCATTTTACTGTATTCCAGCTTTTCATGACTTCTATTCTAGGAAGGGCAAGTGTGCTTGTGGAAGATAGATTTCACACAAGGAGACTCATGACGTGTGTTTTTTACTTGGGGGAAGAGCACGATTATAAGAACTGTTATTTGCCAATCGTTTGTCCCCAAGACCCTTAGAAGTCATTTAGCTTCATTGAAAATATATTTAGAAAATCAGAGGGTCTGACGCCTGGCCTTAGGTATGGAGGGTGTGGGATGTCCATCAGATGAGCCACCTAAAAAGAAGACCAAGATAGCTAGGCCTGAAATGCTTTCTGCACCTTAGACATCCGCCGAGTCTCTTGAGGCGAGTGAGAGCTCAGAGACTCCTCAGATCTCAGATTTACCTTTCAAGCTGGGGACCTTATTGGACGCCGGTTCGGCAGAAATCCTCGGTATGTCCGCTGAGGTTTGTGAGCCATCAGGGCCTGATGGCAAGATGGAACAATGGTACCCTGATTCTGGGCCTTCTGCTCCCCTTCCTACCACTCCGACATTGGTCTTGCTGCCTGCTAAATCTCCAGGCCCTCTTAAGAGAAAACAGAAGCTTAAGCACTGTGCTACTCCATATTCAAATGACTGGGAAGTTTTCTCCCAGAACTTGTTTAAGGCCTTTCAGGCTTTTCAACAACCTCAACTTCCTGTCTCTGACCCGTTTGGTTGAATCTGAAGAGGAAACCTCCTCATATGATGAATCCATTTCTTATTTATCTCAAATTGAATCTCCTAAGGATTTTGTTACCCAAGAGGAGGATTCCTTGGCACCTGATTCCCCTGGTGAAGAATTCTCTTTTGGGAACACTATCAATTTAATGAGACAACATTTCCAATGGGATGTTTCAGAAATTTCTGACACTAAAAGAAGGTGTTTTCATCTGTTACAAATGGACCAGCCTTCCCCCTCTGCTGTCCCTCTTGTGCAACCAGCCTTTTCTGGATGCCTTCCAGACTCCTGAGTCCCAAACCCTAGCTTCCAAGAGACTTGATAGGTTTTATAAAGTTCCCCCTCAATTTCAGTTCCTCTTCAGAAACCCTCCAGCAGACCCAGTTTCTGCAGACAAATCATCCAGGCAGCTACCTTCTGCTTCTCTACAGACAGTGAGTAGATTGATGGATAGACAGGGTAAAAAGATTTGTACATCCTCTACCCCTCTCTATAAGGGCATTAAATTATAAGACTCACAAGGCCTCCTCTTTGCTGTCTGATCTTACTGACTCGCCTTCCAAGACTCAACTCACGAATCTGCTTTCAACAGCTTCTCAAGTAACAAGACACTCAATCAAGTGTAGTTATGATGCTGTGGAGGCTTCTTCTAAGTCTGCTGCATTTGGTGTGAAGGTATTCATGGCTTAGATTGCAGCCTTTACCTCTTGATTTTCAGGCTAAGCTGTTAGATGCCCCCCTAGATAACTTTGCATTGTTTGGGGCTGCTGCTTCTGTGCTTTTTAAATCCTTACAGGAGAAAGGTAAGGAACTCCAGAATTTGAAACATCTTGTTTCACCTATTCCTAGATACCATAGAAACTACCATCAAAAGACTTCTTTTGTTAGGAGGTGGTCTACCCCTCGTACTACTCAGTCCTAGGGGGAGACACTCTAGACAAGCTACTTCTGCAGCCTCCACTCCTTCCTTTCTTAGGCAACCTGGTCAAGACAGAGCTCCCCTTTATGACTCGGGCCAGCTGCCTTGTCACAACCTTCTGACCCTATGCCTCACTCTATCCCTCCCCTCCCGGCAGAAGATCACCAACCACTGGGTGTTATCCATCATCCAGGATGGATATTTCATGGCTTGGTGGGCTGTCCCACCTTTCAAGGTTTACCACAACCACCAAAAACTCTCATTCAACTCTTCATCCCCATCTTAAGACAACTTTTAATTCAACGCACTTTTCCGCCAGTTCCTCCAGAGCACATGGGCAAGAGTTTCTACACCAGAATGTTTCGGTTCCAAGAAAGGACTGTCCTTGGAGACCAGTCTTAGATCTGTCCTACCTCAATCTGTTCTTCAAGGTACCCAACTTCAAGATCCTCTCTCTACAGACATTGCTACCTCTTATCCCACCACAGGCTTACATGGTTTCAGTGGATTTGAAAGATGCTTATCTGCATATTCCCATTCACCCTTCATGCAGAAGATTCCTTTGTTTTTTGAAAGGTTCCTCTCATTTTCAGTTCTCTGCCTTGCCTTTTGATCTCGCTACTGCGCCCAGGGAATTTACAAAATGTTTAGTCCCACTGATAACTCACTGCAGGCTGTTAGGAGTTCAGATTTATCCATATATAGACCATCCCTTCATTCTTCACAGGGATCACTCCTTAACAGTGCATCTGCATCTGGTCTCTAGCATCCTGGAAACTTGCAGATTCACTCTAAATTTGCAAAAATCTCAGCTCACCCCCACCTGGGACATATCCTTTCTGTGTTGCAGGATACAGACAGTTCTAATGACTGCTTTCATTCCCCAATAAAAGATAGCTTGCTTCAGTACCGCCTATCCCTGCTTCCCTTCTTATCCTTGACAGCCAGACAGTTCCTGAAGCTCCTAGGGCAATATGGCTTCTCAGATCCCTATGGCCCACTGGCCAAACTTCACATGAGGAAATTTCAGTGGTGTCTGAAAAATCTCTGGTGCCAGCACCTTTACTCCCTAGAGGCAACCATTCCTCTTCTGCCATGTCTGAAAAAAATTTGGCTGGTGGATCTCACAAATTCACCCCAATAAGGAAGTCCCCTTGCAAATTCCAAGTCCAGTACAGCATCTCTACACACACGTCTCAGACCTGGGTTGGGGAGCTGTGCTGCATCTTCCCCTCCAGCCAGCACAAGGCACAGGGCACATGGTCCTTGAACTGACTACTGGATCACATCAACATAAAAGAAATGAGAGCCTTACTCCTGCCTCTGCAGTCCTTTCAGCAGCTTCTGCTACCAGGCACACAGAGTCATCACAGACAACATGACTGTGCTATGGTATATCTGCAAGCAGGGGGGGACAAAATCCTACCATCTGTGCTCTCTAGCAATTCAGATTTGGAATCTCACCAGTTCTCTGTTACTTCATCTACTGGCTTTTCATATTCCAACCTCAAAAAATGTATTGGCAGACGCTCTAAGCAGAACCATGGCACCTTCTCACGAATAGATGTTAAACAGGGAACTGTTTCTGGACATTGTACACAACTGGGGTGTTCCAAAAACAGATCTGTTTGGCTCCTCCCAGAACAGACAGCTACCCTTCTTCTGCATAAGGCTTACCCCATCCACAAGCATGGAAAGTGGACACATTCTTTTGAGGAAAGATGTACCTGTATGCCTTCTCCCTGATATCTCTAATTCAGAAAGTCTTACTGAAGATTCAGAAAGACAGACCAAAAATCCTAATGGTGACCCCTTTTGGCCAAGACTGCATTGGTTCCCTCTCTTATTTCAGCTAGCCAGGGGCAATCACCACAAACTACCTCAAAAGTTTGATCTACTCACATAAGACGGGATCTCTGATACACCTACAGCTTTACATCCTGAACTTGACCCTGTGGTTTGATAAATTTACCACCAATAGTCAGAGGACATACTCAAAGTCCTGCAGGCCAAGAAACCTAGCACCATAAAAAAATTACATTGCAAAGTGGAAACGTTTTTCTAGGTGATGTTCTAAGAAAATACAGGACCCTTTGACAGTCCCAGTGCCTATGGTCCTTGCTTGTTTGTGTGAGCTCCTGCGCTCTGGATTATCTCAATCTTCAATAAAGGTACATTTCTGCTTGTCTACCTATGCTTCTTCCTTTATTATCCAAGCTAGAGGTTAAACTGTTTCTTAGAGGGGTTCTGCATCTCAGGCCTCCTAGGAAACCAGTCCGACCACCTAGGGATCTTAATTTTGTACTAGAAAAATTGACTGTCCCCCTATTGGAACCAGCCTTTTCAGCTTCTCTTAAGTTTTGCACTTGGAAAACTATTCTGCTCATAGCTTTGACTTCTGCCAGGAGGGTCTCTGATATCCAAGTACTCATGGCCAATTCCACCTTACCTTATTTTCCACAAAGATAGTCTCTTTGAGGACTAATCCTTCATTCATGCCTAAAGTAGTGAATAAGCTTTCCTTGAACCAATCTATTAACCTCCCTGTTTTCTTTCCACAGCCTCAGATTTCCTCAGAAAGGAAACTTCATTCTTTGCATGTGCACAGGCAGCTCAGATTCTACCTAGATAAAACCAAGTCCATCAGAGAATCAAAACAGCTATTTGTCTCTCTTCACCCTAGAGCCCTAGGCAGCGCAGTCTCTAAACAGACCATTGTTTCATGGATCTCAAAGGCCATCTCCTTTTGCCATGACTTCCATGGCAAGCCTTTAGCATCGAAAGTAAAGCCTCATTCCACTAGGGCTGCAGCTTCTTCTGCGACCTTTTTCAAAGGCCTAGAGCATGCCACCATTCTAGAAGCAGCTGTCTGGTCTTCTGTTCACACCTTCACCAAGCATTACAAACTGGATTTAATATCCAGATCCAGAGCTGGCTTTGCCAGATCTATTCTGTAAGGTATCCTTGACTCTTCTTCTGCACCAACCACCCAAGGGAATACCTTATAGCTTTGGTACTCTCTCCCTAGTGTAATGAATACTGCAACATAAGAATATAAAGACAGAATAGTTGTGTAAAATCTTACCATAACCGTAGATCTCCTCTTCCATGTTGCAGTATTCAGAACCCACCCTCCTCTCCTCCAGCCTTTATTTTTGGGGTTTTATGGTTGTATAGTTTGGTAGAGGTGTTTACATGATGTTGGTTATATTGCTATATGTAGAATTTCTCATAGCTCCAGGTAGAGCATTTTTGTTTGCCCTATAACCTTTCTATAGTCTTGTTTAGCTGGAATGCTTTTTATTTATTCAGCCTTATCTTCTGCGGCAGTCAGTCCTGACTTGGATACGTGCAGATGTCACATTTATAGCCGTCGGTTTATGGCACTGGCGTGCTACTTCCCACATACCCCTAACTGAAGACTTTGGTATACTGGCCGGATGTACGGTGCTGCAGGCAGCCATATCCCTACTGTAATGAGCACTGCAACATGGAAGAGAAACTCATCTATGGTTATGGTAAGATTTTACACAACTCTTCTATGCTGTGACTTTTCCTACTTTGACTTGATGAGACTGTCATGTAGTAGCTAAGTATGGAGGACATAGGGTCGTCCCCTCTTTGCATGAAGGTGATTCAGATTTGGAAGTGGAGTAATAAAAAAAGGACCTCACTGGGTAAACAGTTCAATTCCCTGACAAGTGAATGAATTGGTAGCTTTCTTGTAACCACTCAGTCTCTGCTGGAACTGTGAATTTCAAGGCTTTGCCTGGTATCTCTCATTTTTATTTAAAAAAAAAAAAAAAAAAAGTGATCCAGAGATCAACATAGCCTCATGTTTGGGAGGACATGGTATTGCTGTTATTTTTGTTGGTGCAGCAGTGAAAGAGATAATGGTGGACATGTTCCCTATCCTTTGATATGGGGTGTTTATCTCTGCCTTTGTGGAATTCCTTCTGATTCCATACCTCAACACAAAGTTTAGAGAACAAAAAGCAGAATTATCAAAACTCGGTATATTGTGCATCTTATTGGCTTATAAGGGCATGGTTTCTGACAGTCTTCCGTAGTGATACAGGAAATATGATACAAGTATTTACTAAAAAGGTCTCTGTCCCTCCCCCTTCCCTCTTTCTCTCTCATACACACACACACATGCACAGCTGAGATGACAGCTGGCTACACCTTGCAGCCTGCATACTTATGCAGATTTCCCACCAGACTGCCATACAGACTCTCAGAGGTTCTAAATGCTAAAAGCGAGGAAGTCATTCATTTGTCATGTATGTAACTGCAAGTGTAAATTGTCGTGTTGGATGAAGTAGAACCTTCTACTTCAGTCTTTTCAGCATGCTGAGTATCATGACCTGTCTCAGAGATCCCTGATTTTGACTAGTTGTTCCCCAGTCCATGGCCATGTCCAGCTGTCTGATGTTGCTGTCCATTATGACTTCATCTATTTTTTTGTTCTTGGGCTGTTTTTGTTTTTCCTTCCATGTTTACCAGTAGTCAGTCATTGCCTGCTACTGAGCTTAAGCACATTTGTTTCCCTTTTGAAATGGCTGTTTTACTAAGCATTGGTATTGTCAAGATTTGAATGGAGAAGCCATAATCAAGCAAAGATATCTGATAAACTTTTTTTCCAAGTGGCTAAATCCCTGATATTGCTGTGGCAGCTGATTTGGATCTTGTATTTACCATATGAATATTTGTTACAGTGCTCACTACACAAGAGACACTGGATTTCTGTTCTTTATTAAGCGGTCTGCTTTCAAGGAAACTATTTGTACTGCATGACATGCCAGTGTTCCTGTAGCTACGCATTAGTGTACTTGCTATACATTATCTTTCCTTCTTTTGTAGCTATAAAATGTATGTAGTGCATGGAGCATAGTGATTATACCCGGATATCGCAAAAAAACACAAACAAGTTAATTACTTCCGTAGTGCAAGACCTGATCTTAATTGTTAAGCACCCCTGCTTAAGCTGCAAAGATGAGATATTGTGCTAGGCAGAAAAACCTGCCAATACTGGCCTGCAAAATGACAGCAGCAGAATTCAAAACAGCTATCTTTCTGCCTACTGTCTGTGCAGGTAATCTGTCCCTGATTTAAGACATGTTACTCTTTCTGACGATGCTAACTTGCTTTATGACTTTGAAAGCTATCAAAACATTTTTTTTTTTTTGTAACCACTACTACTGAAAGCAGATGACGCTCCATGCACCCCAAACGGTTACGACCGGGTTTCCAGTCGAAACCTTACATTGTGTTCTTGACATAGATGCCAAGATTTACCAATCAAGCTTTGGTTTTCAGGTAAATTTCCTGGCATCCATGTCTCAAGCACATAATATGATTACAATTGGAGACTCTCATAATTCTCTGTGTATGTTTTTTGTGTGTGTAATGTATGCGTGTGCACACACTGTAAAGTTGCAGTAATTGTTACACTAATTGTTTTGAATTGACCTTAGCTTTACACTAGCCATGTCATTGATTTTTCTATATCAAATATTTTTGCAGACATTCAAGGGACATTTAAATAAATTTAACTTTTTGATCTTTATTGTGATCAGCATTTAAACAGTTCACACATTTGTTTGATTTCTTCACTGGTGTTCCTGATTAAGAATATTTAATAAGACTATTCTCTGATCATTCTTTGGGACAGCTCATGCCAGTCAGATTTTCCTTTGAGACATTCATGGATGCTGAAAGCTGCTGAGGGCTACAGGGGCAGAAGGAAAAAGGGGCATTAAGTGATCTAAAAGGGCAGGTTTTTAGTGGTTTATATCCATAACAGAAGCATATACATGACACTAGGTATATAGTGTAAGTACTGAGTTACATTTGGAATGACTGCAGACATTTCATAAAAACAAACAAATGAAGGTAGTGTTACACCTGCATGGTATTTGATTCAGTAGCCCTATATGTAAAAGAGAAAAAAGTGTTGTAACACAGTTACTGTTGTCGCACAGAGAGCAATCACCACAGAAGAGTGGTGGAAAGCTGTTAAACACTTCATTCACACTTAAACCATTCAGTCAGACTTTAGAGCTTCCCACTGGTCTTTTGTGGTGACCGTTGATTGCTTTTATTGCTCTAGTCTGTGACTAGTGCATAATGGTAGTAAGAGGTACTTTAATAAAAGCTTGTTAAGAACCTTTCCAGTGTCAGAATGATGCTTAGCAAGCATGTCTTTTCCCCAAATTCAGAGCATAATCACAGTGATCCATACACTGCAAGTCATCTTTCAAAAATAAAACACAAAATGCATCACAGAGCATATAGATGCTGGCAAAGTCCAAAACCCAGGTTGTAGAAGTGAGACACAGGTTTCTGGCCTGGACCCATCTTTCCTACAACAGGCAATTTTCAGACATATGCACAAAAGGTTGCTATAACGTTTGTGTGGGAGTGGTTGGGCCTGGGAATAGTGAGATGATTTTTTTTTTAAATCCACATCACAATCAAACCTCACAGGTAAACACAGAAGATCAGTATTACTTGTTTGGGACTGGGGGAAAGTGTGGTCATTATTTCTCAAATTTTCCTCACAATTAAACTTCAGATGTATGCACAGATGGTCACTGTGTTTTTTGTGAGGATTTGACAATGTGGTCATTGTTTCTTTACCTTTCTACACAATCATAACTCACAGGTATGCACACAACATCACTATAGCTTTTGTAGGGGCAGTGTACTGTATAGGAGCAACTGGCTAGAATACAACTGTGATGTTTTTTTTCTCTTTTCTCACAATCACATATCAAACGTGTATACAGGTGGCCAAGTTTGGAAGGTAGAAATAAGTTGGCATATTGTGAATATGTATATGTATATATATATATATATATATATATAAATTTATATATAAATTTGTGTGTATATATATATTGGTGATCAGAAAGTTAAAATATGTTACTGGTTTTGGTTCTGAGATGAGTACACAGATGGTAGCTATCTTTTAGGGGTCAGGATGGGGGTTGAAGAGGCAATCTGTATGGTGTGTTACAGCCACAGTTTAAAATATGAGTAAGGTAATTTATTCATTCACTATCATCCCAATCTTACACCAGAAGGATACACAGAAGGTGACTATCGTTTATTTGGCAGAAAAGTAGACACTGAAGATGTGACTTTTTTGCAAGTATTTATCTTCTCAGTTTGTTGGAAACTTTTTTTTGATCAACTTTGATCATTAAAAAAATGACAATTTATGTAGTTAGTCATGATTTTTGTCCATGCCATAATTGTACCAAAAGGCTGGTGAAAAAATATCTAAATTATACCCCACAGCATCTGGAATACCTTTGCTTCTGAGGCCCTAGCATTCTCCAAATTATCACCTTTATGGTTTTGTTTCCTGCACATTAATTACACTGCAGTCTTTGCAGCTTTAGGGCGTGGTAAAAGGATGCAGGAAGAAAAACTGAAGGTTAAGAATGAATTTCTTTTTCTTTATCCACCATTTTAATTCAGTTCATCTCCGAAATGCAACTCTGAGCATCTAGATGCTGATGGCTTCGGGGGTGGGGGACCTCTGGCTTAATTAATTTATTTATTTTATTTATTATGTTGTAAATATGAACAGTTAGGATATATTTAGAAGATGCATACTGATACAAAACCTGTTGTTCTAGCAGCTTTCTAAGTTTACAAGAGCAATATTTAAAATCTGTTCCTGATTTTTGTCCCCCTGCACCATTAATTTTAGCTTTGACCAGAATTCTTAAGCAAAAGTTGAGAGGTATGCGAAAGGATTGTAGTCTGTTACTAATGCCAGACATAAGTTTCATCCTTCTGTTCTTCAGAAAAAGCAAAACCTGTTCTGTTAAAATTTTAAATGAATAAGTAAGTAATTGTTAAAAATTCACTGGTTTTGAGCCTTCATTCTCCTGTTATTTTTTGGCTGTATCGAAAAATTCATGATGAAAAAAGTTGATTGGTATGCATCAAACACTCATGGGCATTTCCATGTTCGCTTCAAGTGTGAGCAGCCTGAAAACAGACAATTTATTACTCAAATTCTTTTTCCAGCTGCCTGAGCTTGCAGTTACCTCTGAAACACCATTGTGAACGATTGCGTCATTGCTACTCTGGCAGCAGTTTAAGGGTTCATTCGGCAGCTGTTGAAAGTGGAGGGACTCGCCCTGTGGTTCTGGTGTAAGTGAAGACATTTTGCCCCTATGTGTGGCTCATGCCTATCACAGTTCTCACTTGATTCGTCTTCCTTTGACTTTAAGATATCTGCCCTTTACAGATGTCTTTGATTCCTCTTGTACAGCCTTCCTTCCTTTGAGTTACAGTGGATCATTGTTCATCTACTTGTCCAACTATTCAGCTTCTGTCAACACACTTTCTCATGGCTTTTGTAGTGTTACTGTCTTAAGCTTGTAGATCTGTAATATTCAGTTTCTGTCATTATAGGATTTCTGTTTCTGCTTCTAACATGTCTTTTACTCTGTTGATTGTATTGCATCAGTAATGTAGTTAAAGTAGGTAAGTTGGTTAAAAAAATCTGCTTTTTGACAAGTGAGCTGTTTAAGAGATTGAAACCTGGCTACGGAGCATTTAAACTTACTGCTACTCTTGCTTTATGAAATTCTTCACTTAGAGTAGTTCTCTCCCTTTATCTGTTTGACTCTTTCTCTGACTGTGTATAGTGTGGACTGAACAGCAAATGTCCGAAATCCTCCTCTTACACGCATCTGAATTCTTGTTTTTTCTAGTGCGTTTGTGTCTTGAGATTAAATTTTAACATACTAATCACAGTTGCACTTCTTGTATTCATTTATTTTGGGATATTTAGAATAGTAATCTGCACATTTGGGGTATATGGCACTGTACCAAGGAATGCTTGCTTGTTTTCCCTTGAATTGCTCTTATCATATGAATTTCATATGACACAACTCTGAACTTCCTAGTTTGAGTCAACATTCCAGGCCAGTACATTCATTCATTCTTTCTCTCTGTTTACTTTCCTGTTATCGGATGTCAAGCATCCATCATCTCATCTGATTGGAATCTATTAGTCTGCTTGAAATGGTCTAATGTGTACTGAAATTAATCATGTTAAGTACGCACAGTTTGTTTGTGCCACCTATGAGCATTAAGCTTTGAATATGACTGTTTCTTCCTTTACAAAAAAAAATAATACAGCTGTCTTTCTTTCCTTGCAGTTATTTTTACTCCGAGCCATTGTCACTAACGCTTTTCATAATTGCATTTAAGTCATTGTTAGTATACATCTAGAATTCTGTTTCTTATATCACAGAACTGTGGAATTACAAAAAAAAGTTTTAATGCTTTCTTTGGCAAATATACAAGCTTGGTTTGCACAAATGTCTTGGCCCTTTTGCTGCATACCAGAATACCTTTCTGCAGTGGGTGTTAGTCATGTAAAGGCAGGCCTGCCTTCCTCCCACCCAGGAAGGATGAGCTAGTGTTAGATCCTCTGTGCTATCATCAGTCCTGGGCCTTCTAGGTTACAATCAAGGCTTTGTCTGTCTGGCTGCGCTTTGGAGTTGATGCTAATCATGTTGTTTTGTTAGGGGCAGGATCGCCCATCAGCTTGGTCATACAGTTCCTTAAAGGAGTACCTCTGTCTCGTAGGACCTAATCTTCATGACAAACGTTGAGAGGCTTATCCATCTAGCATTTGAGCTTGCTAGCTTAATGGAATGAAGTTAATTTCTGTAAAATGTCGCTTCAGGTGGATCACCATGTCTGTCCATAGAATCTTGGAGTTTTAGATCCTTTTGTATTCTAAGACCCACATTTCTTCCAGAAATTCTTCCATAAGTGGTTTGTGAAATTTCCATAAACTAGTCCAGTCAGCTCCTTATTTTTTGTGCTGGAGAATAAACCACGTAAGAGTGAGCTCTTCACATACTGGAAGTATATTCCCATTTTAAGTTTTGTTTGATGTGTACGCATGCATAAGTGTGCGCTAATTGGGGTAGTGCACTAAACCATCTGGACCATTTTCAGTCTCTGGCCAGGAAATATAGCCATACATCAAATTAAGTCAAAATATTAACAAGAAAGAACAAACGCAAAATAAGAAAAAAAGTTATTTAAATAATGTCATATTCTTTTATAGTGCATCAGTTCTGGATAGCAGTTATTAATCAGATGAAGTCAACATATATGAAAGAGTAAATGCAACACAAAGCATGTACAATGTTCTTAAAACTTGTTATTCTGTTTTTTAAATTTCTCTATGACCAGCTTAATCCAAAGCATGTGCAGGACTTGTGGGCATGCCTTTAGGTCGGTGGGCTAGATTTTTGTTTCCTTTACTGCTTGATGATAAGGACTCACAGCTGCCCAGAATTCCCTTTCCACATGGACTGCCATCTTTCATAATCAAATAGTGTACCATACTCCGGTGAATGCTGCAGTTAGTGTCTGTTTCCAGTGCTTTGACAAGATTACATGCATTGTAGACATGTATACTATGGCCACATTATCCTTGGGTATGACTTCAACAGTTATTGTTGTCTATGCCTACAAGAATCGGGTTTCTTTGGTATGACTGTGTTTGAAAGATTCACCTTCTAAACCGTTGTCCTTAACTTGCCATATAGTTTCTTCCACCATGTTGGCTACTCTGGGGAATTTTTTTGAGCAGAGGCTCCTACAGTAAGGCTTCTCAGTGTCTGATGTAACACAAATGTTTGTGTATCTGCTGATTTACAGAGGAACCCTGTTTGATGGGTTAGGTTTACCCCCCCCCCCCAACAGTTACTATTGGATTTCCTTGTAAAGCATTCAAATATGGTTTTATATTGCTTCTTTGCAGTACAGGTATTGGTTACTAATCTCATTGTAATTTCTTGATTTGCATGTAAGATATGCATATAACAGGTCCACCTTGCTGTTGAGGTTGAGAGCTCAGAGAGTTGGTGCCCTGTACAAAGTGTCAGAACAGGGTGCAGTAATGTTTTCTGTCATATTTTGGGCCTCATGACTGCTACATTGTTTCTGGTATGTTGGCCTAGCTCCACATGAGTTTTCTTGGTAGCTGAGGGTAGACTGACTGGCTGTTGGAATATATATGCTTATTGTAGCCAGAACATTGCATATGCCATTATGGGGCATGCACAACCACAGATGCTGGATCTTGTAGGTGGAAGGCTTAACCTAGTCAAAGACCTATTGAGGGAGAAACTTCTTGTAGGTAATATGATACAGTATTCTGTTAGCTATGTGATGAACTGCTTGAACTGTCTGTTTTGGACAGGATAACTTTTTACACAATTTGGTCAGATAATCCAGTGAAAGAAGGTTTAATTCTGTCTTTCCCCTGATTTTTTTAGATTAACAGCATTCAGGCCAATCTAAAATTTGAATATTTTTAATATTTCCATTTCTCTAACATTTTTGCAGTGGCACAATGCAAACTGCTGTCACTGTTGGCAAAAGAGTTTTGAAAGGTGCCGATAGGCATGATGGATTCTGAACAGAATTTGGGAAGAACACATGTTGCTGTACTTTCCAGATGAAGGGAAGGCAGGATTTTAATTATAGGACCAGATTCAGTAAAGCCTACACTATGTGTACACAATATGTATTCAATAAAGTTCTTATCACATTTTTTTTTTGTGATTTCTAGTCACTCAGAAAAATTACACTAACTGTACATGTAATCTACACTTTGTGGTAACTTTTGTGAATCATTGTCAGTTTTTAAAGCTGCGAGAGTATCAGTAGGAAAACTAAAATTAGGAGGAAAAAGGTGGGTGTTATGTCTGTGTTGCCTGTTCACTCAGAACAGTGTACACTTAGTGTAGACTTTATTGAATCTGGCCCATAGAGTGATGCTTTATGGCTTATCCTAGCCTTTGAAGATGTTTCCCAGGCTATGTACAAGATGAGGTTGCATTGGCCCTATAGTTTCAGACTTCCCTACTTTTTCCTGTGCCACAAGACTGGTTAGCTGATGGCATAACCTTCCAAGAGTTTTTGAAACAAAGTATCCCTTTAGGCAGTCTCTTGTGCGTTTTTACCCTCTGTTATGAAAAGTAGCGTGTATATTTGGTTCACTGCATCTCGTTCCTCGGAGCAAAGTAGACATGTCATATGCATACCTTGCTTCCCAATGTAGAGATAACTAGAGCTCAGAGAGTTTGGTGTCCTGTGCAGTGTGTCAGAACAGGGTGCAATAATGTCCTCTGTTATATTTTGGGCCTCATGCCTACTACCACGTTTATGGTGCATTGACCTACCTGCACGTGTTTTCTGTAGTAGACTTTGCATTGCCAGTACTACAGAGCCACCATTCATTTTCTTGTATGTTACTGATGTTCGATTCTTGCCACCATTCATCAGTGTGAATTATCTTGGCCTCGAGAATAGTTTCCCTAATAAAAAAAGAAGTCATTCCAAAACAAAACACAGCAATTTTAGTGGTTTTTGTTCAAGGCTTGGTTCATAGGTTGGTACTAGGCTATCGGCCTTGGGGCCTATACAAGCCTAGTCATAATTTCCTGGCTATTTCTTCCCACACTATTTACTTCCCTGGACCCCTGTCTAGCAGGGCGACTGACGTGATCTCCGGGGTGAATTTCCTTTCTCCAATCTATTCATTTGCTTTGGTAGATGAACATGTTGAATAAACCATTGTGTGTTGTCTTGTCTTTTAAGGCACTGGACATTTTTTTTTGCTTTATTAGGAGAATAGTTTTGTTTTTCTTAACACATTAGTTAAGATTTCACTCGTAGCTAGATGTCAAGGCCAGCTGTGGTCTGCTTTAGTGCTAGATCATTAGTCATGTCAGTGGTTCTTTAGCTGTGGGTTGTGTTTCTAGTTTCTGTGGATACTCTTGAAGCCTAAGCATTTCATGGTGAGTTTGAACAATCTGACAGTGTGGTACTTGAGCAATATGTGAAAACTTTCCTTTAATCCTCTTTAGGAAGGACTGTCAACTGCTGCCATGTTTTTCTGATGAAGATCCACATTTCAGGGCAATTTTACATCCTGGCTGACAGCAAATTGCTGTTCCTGCTGCCTCCTAAAACTTAGGCTGGCTTAGGAAAGCTGGAATGTGGTCTTTATGAATTTGGTAAGCTATGAAATTTGAGTCATGTACAATCTGAAAAAATCCCATTGTACCTAGGTTTCGGTTTCCCCTGGGTAAGTTGACACTCCATAAACAGATATGAAAGATTCTAGTTTCCTCTAGTTCCAATGATACTTTACTGTTTGAAGTTCTGTGTGAAATGCCAAGACTTAAAGTATCACTTCAGGGTAAGGATAAGCCTATCTTTAAGCCCTAAAAGTACTGACCTTCCCAAAGATTGTTTAGGTTCAGCTGTTGGGGGCTCCAGTACTATAGATAGGGGGCTATCCTCCATCTGAGGGTTTGGTAATTCTGGTAGTGTTGATTCAGTCACCAGATTTATCATGGTCATCAGCTCAAATTGTTAATAAGCCTTGTACTAGAATCATTTACAGGACCAGATAAGAAGTGGGTGTCCATTTGTGTTGCCTCAATGTGTCTCTCTGTCTTTAGAGATCATGATTTTAGCCTCAGTTGTTTCACCATCAGTGTCTGTGATTTGGTGTAAGGCAGAACTTTAACTCATTGCAGGTTGTGTTTAAAATATTTGATGGATACTCTTCATTTCAGGCCTTCAGTGACGGACTGTCTCCCCAAGACAGTTGCAGGTCATTGCGTTATGTCACAGCTGTTGTGGAGAGCATGAAATCTGTCTCATCCAAAAAAGACTCCCCCTGAAACTGTTGCGTTCAGTGCTACGTATGTTAGAGACTTAGTCTCCTACATGCAAAGAAGTTGACCTGAATTCAAAAACCTTATGTAGTAATAACTTTTGGTCGTTTTATGTGCTGTATCTGTTTTGCCTTTGTTTTTCACCCCAGGTTCAGTGATTTGTGCACAGCATCATGCATCAGGCTAAGAGAGCAGACCTAGCCCATGTGCTCCTCAGTTGTTTTCTGCTGCTCCCACAGTCTGGCTCTTGATCCTAATACTGAGCATAAAAGTTGTTGCACTTTTGGCAAGCTACATGGTAGAAAGTAATAGAGCTGTGATTGCAACCCACCCATCCTGGGCAGTGAAGTGCTGGAGAATAAGGTTGAGTGGGTGGCTAAAAATGGCTTGCCCATCCACAGGGAGGTAGGTGGTCCAGTCTAATGTAATATAGGTACTTGCAGGAGAGAGAGAAATATGACATGCAGCAATACTGGACCACTGGTGTGCATGTGCCTCCATCAGCTCTCATGCATGAGGTAGCCTCGACAAGCAATGGTAGTATTCCTTGTACACCTAAGTACACATGTCAGCACCAAGGGGGAGGGATTGAGGTGATCAGAGGAAAACTTTCCTTGATGGCTGCCTGGGTGACAGCTTCCACTCTATGCAGTCAACTCAGGGATTTGAATGGGCAAATGGAACATGCTTGTCATTCGTTCATAACCTCAGGCACACACACACACACACACACACACACACACACACACACACACACACTCTCTTTCTCTGTCTCTCTCTCTCTCTTTCTCTGTCTCTCTCTCTCTCTTTCTGTATATTGCTTGTATACCAAGCATATTGCTGACCACCATGTTAAGTAGTGCCATAATTGTTAGCTTTACCACCAGGCATATTGTATTGTACTGAGAAGTGAGGAAATCAAAGCCCAGCTCAGACAGCTGAAACTTGCCAGTGTTGGAAGCTGCTTAGTCATAGAGACCAGCAAGGAGGATTCCTAACATAATCTTTAGCAGAGGTCAGAGTAACCTTAGAGGAGTAAGGGAATCTGAGGACACAGCCTACTTGCACCATATCTGCTCATGACCTTGCATATGTCACTAATACCCTTTCTGTTATGGGTAGGTCAGTCTTACGCCCATCATGAGATAATGACAAGATGCTTCATAGGTGCATTCCATGCAGCTATCTTGGAAGTGCTTTCCCTTATCAGTACAATCAGTCCTGTGGTTATGCATTCAGATTCATACCTGGCTTGCCCCATGGATACATGCTGAGTGATTGCATTATAGTCTTGTCCCCAGTTCACCCCCAAGTCCAATAAAATTCACTAGTTAGATTCAGGAATGCTTCCTCAAATTCACAGAGCAGAGCCAAGTATTAGAAACCATCAACTCACTGGTGGCTGGTCTTTCCTTTTCTCAGTTGTAGGCCTCTACCCATAGAGAATATGGGCTAATATCAGTGTCAGATCTCATGCTGTACTGTCCTGCCCCACTACCACTTCCTGAGTGACAGAATCCTGTTATATGACCCTTTATTTTTGCCAGAATCACTTATAAGCCTTCAGGCATTTAGTGAGTGCCAGCTCCTCTGTCATGAGCTAAGGTTTAGGGTTTTCATTCCTTCAGTATCCTGGAAAGGGAATTCAAAGGAGTTAGAGACCCTTTTATCTGAACAAGAAAAGGACTTTCAGACATCCCTTTCCTATAACACCTCAGCGGTCGATTCCACCTTTGGGATACACTTGGGCTAAACTTAGTCCTCCATCAGCTGACTCCAGCTTTGCATGTAGAAAGTACCTCATTTTTATAACTATTAAACCAGTTTTTGACAGTTCCTACCTCGGGTTTATGAGTAAACATATATTACTATTGTTTTAAGTAATTGTTTGCTTTTATTTTATGGGGAAATCTATCTGTTTTCACAACCCAAAATAATGAGTCTGGGAATGTTGCAAGCTTATTGTAATTGGCATTTTGTTAGATCAGGGCTGCACAGTTTGCTCATTGACTGAATTTTGAAATCAGAGAAGTGGGTGGTGTGATGTCCCTCTTCTGGAGCAGGGAGCCTCAATCCTTACCACTGATAGCAGTTAGGACCGTTCACTTTGAGAAAAGTAGACACATACAGTATTTTCAGATGCAGCCCTCTGCACCAAGTCCAGCTTCCCTTAAGAGCACACAGAGAATCCACACCCCAGTCCTAGGGCTGGGCTTCCTCTCCAGGCCTCAAATAAGACTCCCCACTGATCACTATAGAGCTGAGCCCTTAGCCAGTTGTTGCAAGCTAAGTCCTCCACCAAGCTGTCTGTGAAATCAGTGCTCTGTGTCCCTGTTCAAAGACACACACACACACACACAGTTTGTGATTTGTTTTTCTCACACACGCTCGCACACACATGGGAAAGGCTGGCACAGCTTACCCACTCTGCCACCTCCACCCAGACTATAAGGTATATTTGCTGTCACCAGAACACCCAATGCCAGCTACTTAAAGGTTCATACCAGGGTACCAAATTACAATTAAAATTAATACTTATACAAATGGTAGTGTTTAACCAAGCAGGAAGACTTTCTGGAACATGGAACCATAGTGCCACTAAATAAATGCAAGTACTCTCAAAGGATAAATATTTTCTAAAAGACCCAGCTACGATGATAGGTTTAGATATAAATAATAAAAACATGAAAATATTGAGCATCTGTTTACAATAAACAAAGTTTCAATCACAGGAACTATAAAAAAATGCATATGGAAAGTCTCAAGACAGATGCAGAAAAAAACATTTAACTAATCTCACTATATATTTTTTTAACTGACTGAAGAATCACTATTCCCTGGTTACTGCAAGACAAGATGAAAGTGGATGAGTGGCTTGTCAGGTCCAAACAGAGTACAGTCCTGACATCTGTCGCTAGTATTCAAGTACAATTTCAGTGATGGCTGTAGAATGACATCACATCTGGTCACCTGGCACTGTGGTGCCCACATCACCCTCTCACTAGAAACTGACCAGGATCTGGCACTGATGTCACAGTACACACACACACACACACACACAACTTTAGTTGAGGTTTATTACAGCGTTTGGAAACTGTTAAACAATTCCAAGACTACCACGTTTCCTGCAGAAACTAACAAGCCATTTTGTGGTACCCCAGGGTAGCAGTTAGTTCACTGCTAAGGACAATAGAGCAGGATTCAAGCCCAGGCTTTTCACAAACATTGTGGCTGTTGCTGCATTCAGACCTGTGAGATAAAATATTTATGGCCTAAACCAAGTCATTTAATTTCAGGCTATTTTTCTTAAGATTAGCTGAACTGAGCTTAACCCCTTCCCTTCCAGTATCCTCTGTTAAAATGTATACAATTCATCAGTTACAACAGTACAGTCTGACATACATGTATATTTCTTTTCTGTTCAGCAAGACCCACTGTTGATACATTTTTAACACAACTAAATTTACGAAAACAGTTTGATATTCAAATTACTTAGAATTGTTTACAAAACTCCAGCTAGCTATGCTGGCATATGTTATACATGCACTGGCCTACTCCCCCTGGCACAGCAGGCACTACATCATTATCACAGGAGGAAGTAGTTTTAACTCATTTTACACCACCTCCTCCTCCTCTGGGTTTGTCTAACGACTGAGTAGATATATTTAGAAATCACTGTTAGAGAAGGTCTTGCCAAATGACATACTTCGTTTTCTTACCTTAGCACAAGAATGTGCAATAAGATTTGGTACTGTCATGGGAAGAGTTTGTTGGGCATTTTGCCCAATTGTATTTTCTTTCCCAAATGGAGATGAGGGTAGGTCATTTTTCCTAGCAAATGTGTTCAAACTGGTTAGCACACTGTAGTGTTTCTGCTAAAGTATGAGGGTTGTGCTTATCTCAGTCTTGAGTGACTGTATCCTTGACAGCTTTTAGAAATGGTCATGCTTTAGTGACCTCTGCTCCTAGGATCTAGTACATCTCTAACCAAGCCGTGCTATGTGGATTTAGCGTCCTGAAGCAAGGTCTGTTCATGAAAGGGAAAAAAGTGGGCCCAGAGCATTAATAACTGGTTGAATATTGACCCCATTTATTCATTTGACGTTTCTCAGTAAAGGCTGCTATAAAAAGCCTTGAGTTCTGAACTATGGCTTTTTTCATAGTTTTGCAGAAGCCCCTCTGTTTTTAATTTGCTGGTTTGGTGAACACCATGTACGTGTTAATGATTCACAAGATGCTGCTGCAGGTGTATGCATTTCCCTGCCATCCTCCCATTTTCATTTTTGTGTGCAGGGTTCGTATCACAGGACCTTCCCTGAGAGGCTTTGCCACCTCCTGTCTAGCTGTTCCTGATGCTGAAGCTTAAGTTAAAGACTGCTGGAGCAGAAATAATTGTAGAATCAACAGTAATTATAGCTACAAGGTCTTCACTCCAAGATCTACAGTTGCATTAAATGTTGGCATGTACCTTTTTTATGTCAGCATTGTTTGTTTATCATGATTTTGGCCATTTCCCCAATTAACTGAATATGTTTTCATATTTGTTTTTGTTTATATTATGTATTTTCGTAAACCTAACTGTGCCTCCTATCCTTGGTTATTTTATGCTCCATGCTCTGTTTGAGGATGTCTGTACACAATATAGTTGCTTTTCTTTTGAAGCATTTAATGTTTTATGGATTCAGTAGTTGATTTAATGATTCTTTCTGAAATTAATTGCTTGATGTGTTGAATCTTGTTAAATCAAACTGAATCACTGTAATCCCCCACTACATTTTGAAGTAGTTCATTTTCCTGTCTTGCTGTTGATCAGGTAGAAGAAAGTACCCCAGTGGGTGGTTCCAGTCCTGTGTCAACAGGCAGAAATGATGCCACTCGTAGTAGTGGAGGAGGTGGTAGTACTTCTGGAGGTGGTGGCGGTGGCCTCATGGAAGAAATGAGCGCAATGCTGGCAAGACGGTAAGGCAATGCAGTTTTGTATTTTGCTTCTGCAAAACACATGTATACATGAATACTTTAGCTGTCTGCTTCTGAAAAAGCTTATATTCAAAAGCAGTAGGATTTCTTCTCAGGGTTGGAACATTGGAAACTGAATGGGTGGGGTACCCTCATTCATTTGTAGTCTTACTCATTTGTAGTCTGTTTCACTAAGTTGGTCTTTATAATAATGACTCATTTTCTGTTTTTCTTTCTTTCTTCAGGAGGAAAGCCACTGACAAGCCTGCTGCACCAAAGAAGGAGGATGAACCTCCCAGTGTAAGTTGTAGTGCAATTTCTGTGACCGAACCAGTAGTAACATGAATAAACATGTTACAGTAAAGTCCCCATTATCCGAAACTCAAGCAACTGGCACTCCCAAGCAACTAGCATTTTTGATTGGCTCATATGCCAGCATACGTGCCAATCAAAAGTCTCAAAGCGGAGCCACTTCTACTCAGTGCTTTGAGATTTTTGACTGGCTGGTATGCTGGCGTATGAGCCAATCAAAAATGGCAAAGTGGAGCATCTTATGTTCAATGCAGAATAGCCTGCTGTTCCACATTGTACAGAAGAGGCTCAGTTTTGCAATTTTCTATTTGTTCGTTTGCCTGTAAACGAGCCAATAAAAAAACACAAAGCAGAGCCTCTTCTGTTCAATGTGGAACAGCCCGCATTGAGCAAAAGAAGCTCTGCTTTGTGATTTTTGATTGGCTCATATGCCGCCATGCAAGTCCATCAAAAATTTCAAAACAGAAACTACACTTAACCAGCATCTGCCAATACCCATGGGTACCAGTTAAGCGAGAGTTTACTCTAGTTAATTTGTCAATAAATCAGGTTTTAAAGTCAGCTCAGAGTATAGACGTACCCCTGCCTTCACATTCTTTAGACATTTATTAGTTTGCTGTTCACCCCCTTTTGTTTATCTGTCATTAGAAATAAGTCTAATTGCACTGCCTTTCTTCATGAAATTTCCTACCATTTGGTTAGTGTCAGCTGCATATGAGGATTAAACTTGTCTAGTACACTTCCTCAGTCTGGAACCTGAGAATTGCTTTATGGAGAGACATTGCCATGGAGATTTCTCCTTCTGCACCAACATTAATTCACAGTTTCTTTGCATATCATTTACTCCACAGATGTGCAGCAGGGAGTATATGTATGTGTGTATGTATGTATGTGTGTGTGTGTTTATGGGGTTTGAAGGGAGGCTTTCAGGTAGTAGAGCTTAAAAATTATTACTTAAAACTTGAGTGTGTGCCTGGTGTAGAAGACAGAACTTGGTGTAGAAGACAGAACTTTAAGATGAACCTCAAGAATCTCACTGATCTATATAATATGAGAGAGACAAATGAGTTTTCAGTATCAGACTCGCTCTTACTTACAGATTTCTCACACAGGCATGGGACACTATCACAGACAGAGTATTATGTCTCCGATGAGATGACTAGTAGAATAGATGATGTTAAAGTAATCTCTTGCCCACTGTCAGGTCATAAAGCAATAACATATGAAGTTATATTGATTTCCAGTATTAACATCCCAATTAAAAGGATTTCTGCATATACAACCAATATGAAAGACTTTAATGAGTTCTTTAATAAAGAAATTGAAATGTTTATTGAAATTAGTCATACAGGTAACACCTTAGAGATTTTTGTAAGGGACTCTTTAGAAGCATACTTTTTTGGCAAAATTACAGATTGGTGTACAAACAATGGGACAAAGAACTGATAAATGTACAGGAGAAAATTGATTAGTTAAAATTAGTCAAAAAGGAAATAACGTAAGAAATAGCTTAAAATAGCTTAGAAGTTTTACAACATAAAACTATGATAAATTTATAAAAGATTAAATTAAGCAATTATTCCATAAATCCTGAATCTATGCATGAATTGGCTACTAGAACAAAAATGATTGTTAAATCTAACCACATCAAAGAATTCTCTAGTAGTAAAAAGGTTACTGAAATAGAAGGTATTCTGGAAGTTTTCAGGTCTCATTTTAATAAGATTAATCAACAGACACCAACAAAGGATACACAAGATCTAATTACAACATTTATAAAAAAATATCTACTTAGACTGTCAGAGGATCAATAAAAATAACTGGCAGGCCTATGTCAATGTCCAGGCACAATTCAAATTAATTGAAACCCCAGTAAGGCACCTGAAAATGATTGTGTAATACCTGAACTATACAAAATGATGGCTAGGGATGTTTTGAGTATTTTACTAGAGGTATTTTCAATACTTGAAGGACTCACAAAGGTACCACCATCCTGGAAATGCACCCCAATATATACCCAGTTTTAAAACCTGACAAGGACTGAACACTGTTGTTCATATAGTCCGCTTTCATTATTAAATGTAGATTATAAAATATTCCTGGCATATTCATGGCAGTCTCTGCCTCTAGAATAAAATCATTTCTGCCAGTGTTGATGAACAACAATCAGACTGAATTTGTAATGAACAGGAACGCTTATGATAATATCAAGAGAATACTGTCAATAATTGATATACTAGTAAATTAAAAAAAGAGCTAACAGGTTAGTCTGGAGATCAGTAGTGCATTTGATTTGGTTAACTTGGGAGTACTTACTATTAGTACTGGAGGAATGTAATTTTTCAGTTTCTTACAATTGATCAATCCTCTATGAAAACTTGCACATATTAAGATAGGCTCCTATACTTCCCAATCAATAATGATTACTAAAGGTACTGAGCCATGTTGTCCCTCGTCCCAGTTGCTTTTTACTCTAATTATGGAATATTTTGCAAATTATATAAGATAAAATGAAAACGTCAAAGGCATACTAATAAATAATGATTTAATTCCTAAAACATGATTATTTGCAGATGATATCCTATTAACTTTGACTGCAGTTCTTTTCTTATTGTACTCCAAGCAATAGAAATATTCCAGAAGAAATCGGGACTGAATTTTAATGAAAATATGACTTGACATACTACCTTTTAATTATAATATTAATACAATAGATAAATGACATTAATACATTGTGAAAGCTGGTAAAATCACTTATTTGGGGATAATTTTGTCTGATAATAAAGATATAAGAATCCTTAATTATAATAATAACTTAAATTCCATAAAACAAACTTAGTAAATGGAATATTTTTTTTTCACTATGGAAGAGAGACTCTCCTTAATTAAAATGATTATCCTTCCTAAAATTCTGTACATAATGCAATCTTTATCCCTACCAGTCCCAAAGAGTATAATTCTTTGTTTCTGAGATTTTTATGGTTTCCTAACCAGCTAGATGGGCTTTAAACAATCACATTAGAGATTGGACATAGAATGGTATTGGTCTTCCAGATTTAGAACTATATGCCTTATCCCCAACTGTTAAGACAGTAGTTTCATGGGTAAATTATAATGCCAAATGGAAAGATATTCAGGGAGGTATTTGATGTAAATCCAGTAATTTAACAAAATCATATCTTTCTGAAATAGCTACAGTAGAGTCTCTATTATCCAAACTAATTGGGACCCTAGTATAGGGTAGTTCAGATAATCAAACTGTTCAGATAATGAAACAGATAATTGAACTGGATAAGAAACTTCTAAAATCTTGTGTTTTTTCTGCATTCGAGGAATACACTTTTCAACCATTCTGTGATTCCAGTGAACAGTAAAGAATATTTTTTTCACATACGAGCGGGATACAAGCTCAAATGCACAAGTAAAAATGTACAACGTTTGCATATTCAGTCTTTATGATTTTCCCTACCCAAAAACTTTGGAAGGCTGCGTTCAGATAATTGACGTTTCGGATAATTGACTGTACTGTGCTAATAAATTTTATTGGTTAGTAAAAACTATTTTATAGAAAATAAAAACGTTAACTTTTTTATTATATTTTCGGGAACCCTGAATATAAAGCATGGAATTTCTTTGTATTTCCAATTGCCTATACTCAAAATAGTGTTAATACATTTAACTTAACGACTACATATAAAGACAGAAACCTGTTATACTGGTATCAATTACTAGACAATGGGAAGTTGCATAATGTTGACATTATCATTAATAAGTTTGAGTTAAGCAAGAATTGTTAGAAATTCAGAATTGTAGACAATTAGTTGAACATAAGCTTAATCTCATGCAACCAATGGTTAGAAATTATTTCCCCACATTCATTGATTTACTTAATGCACAAGAGTATAATTGGTAAGGGACTACTGTCTTAAGTATACAAGGTACTTAAGGAGTCAACAGTATGTCACAGAGAAAGCTTTTGATATTGTTTTAGACTTTTTAATAACTCCTCAAGTAAAGATGATACAAAAACTAATACTCCAGTCTTCTAAAACTATTTCATCACTAAGTGGAGGCTATCCTGAGGGTGTATGTATGTATCCCAAATATGCAACAAAGTCTAGAAGATTTAGGATTTTTGCTTGGAATTGTTTACATAGTTATTTTTATACCCCAAGTAGACTGCAGAGACTTTTTCCTCAGGGTTGATGTAACAAGGGAGATTTTTCTGAGCTATGATACAGAATCAGAATTGCCTAGACATGGTAAGGCCTTGCTGTGTCTAATTGTGGTGGCTGCCAAAAAAGCAATTACTAGAAAATGGAAATCAAAATCCAAACTTAACTATATTAGAGGTAGTGAATATAGTAACAGAGATAAAGCAACAATGGAGGATATTCTCTTGGAAGTTTTCACATAGAACCTTTATAACACCAAATAAAGTTGAATTAATCTATAATAAAAAGACATAGTATGCAGGAGATGTAAACTAAATTTTAAAGCTGACCGGCAGCATATGATTTATGATTGTATAAAACTTGAAACATTGGGATATGAATTCTCTCTTAGTCTGTTTTAATGATAAAATAACAGCTTTGGTCAGAATAAATTTATTCAATAACACCTAATGTGAAGTTGTTCAATCTCATTGTTCATTCTTTACTTATGGGTTTGGAACCGATCCCTTGGCTCCGATATGGCCAATTGCAAAGCTCAAGGTCTTCAAGTAGCTCGAGGCCAAGTCCCTATCCCATGATGTACCTGTTAATTACCTCAGATCTAGTTTGCCACTGCAACAGATAGGAGGCTCTGATTTAGCTTGGGCCAGATAAGCTGCTTTTTCATTAATATCTTGTAAAAAAAATATTTTGCTAGTTAAAATATTTAGATAGTTAGGATTGTTGATAAAGCTCTTATAGCTTTTCAGTGCATTTTCCCTTCCCATTTACTGTTTATAAATTTCTAGTTAGCCTTTTTTAGGCCTGGTTTAGTAGTAGTTTCTCTAGTTAGTGTGGTCTGTCTAGCCTTCTGCTTTTTATAGATAGGCTTAGTACAGTAAACCTTGGATAACCTAGATAAGGTTATTGTTTATTTTTCAGATTGCTGTGTGTTATTCAGTGACCTTTGTCACATTTCTTAGTCAGTCACTTAGATTTGTTGTGTGGTCTGTCTGGCCTTCTGTATTTTTAGATAAGGCTTAGTTTTTATAAATGTTAAAATTAACAGTAAACATTGCTTGCTTTAGATAAGGTTGTTGTTTCTCAGCAGCTATCCTTTTTTTTTTGCATAGTCTGCTTGTGTGATATCACATTTATACTTGTTATTGTGTGTGATTTTAGCCTGCTTTTATTTAAGGCTTATGTAGAAAGTTTCTACTCTGTGATTTAGTCTGCATTATTCCAGGATTCTGTGAGAAATTACTGTTGTAATTTTTTTGTGTTAACAGTAATTTCTTTCTCTCATTGTTATGGCTGACCAAGATAAGCACCCTAAGTCTGAGTTCAAAAAGTTCCCAAAGTGTGGCCAAAAAATGTATGTTACAGACAGCCACGTTGTGTTTATTGTCTAGGGGCTCTGCATTTGCAAGACAGTTGTGCCATTTGTCATTCCTTCTCTAGGGTCCTGCAGGAAAGAAAGAGGAAACTAATCGATAGAGGCTTGTTGAAGCCTTCATTTCAGGAAGCTTTGAGTGACCAGGATGGTTCCAGCAGGTTTTCAAAGTCTTCCAAGATGTTAGACTAAAAAAAAAATCAAAGAAGTCTTCGACTTCAGCTCCACTGCCCTCGGATCCGACAGTCTTTGCCTTTCGGAGCCTGTCCCTAGTCTTGGAACTGCGCGGAAGAGTCCAATTCTCCAGTCAGTACCACCTTCAGTATGATCCTCTCGATCATCTGTCAGCCTGTTTGATCTGGACGTGGATCATATGTGGTACAGAAGCTGTTATCGGCACTGGCATTAGCCAAAATGTTATCGGGTTCAACCCAAATGGCTTCGGAGCCAAAGACCATTGCACCAATTTTAACTATTCTTCCTCCAAGCCATGCTGATCCTTTGGACCCAGAGGAGGCAGACCTGATGTTAGTGGAACACTCGGAGCCGACACCTGCTCCAGTGTCTTCAGCTCCATGTACTCTGACATCCTCTGCCTGTCGAGGACTCTAGGAGCTGACCCTCTCTGGTCTGGTCTGGGGAGGACAGTCGGACAGACTTGTCAGTTCCAACTTTGCCTTTCGGGGCCTTGACTCTGATGATCTTGGCTCCTACCTCGGGCTTGGAGCTCACTGCCCAGTGCTTTTACTTGAAGGGCTCCGCGAAGGAACACAAGTGCATCCAGGAATGTCTACTAAGAGCAACTCCTGTACCCGCTGCCCTACTCATTCCATCAGCTGCATAGGATACGAGGCGCATGGATGAGTTGACAATAGAATTTAGGGTAGCAAGCTGGGCAACAACTTTGTCGGAAGCTCCTGCAGCTACTGTACCCTGAAGAGCATCTCCCAAATCCTTAAGGAGATCTTTTTACAACCTGGTAAAATGGGTCAAATAGTTTAGCGAACAGAGAGCAAAGGTCGCTGAACTAAATATTTTCTTCCCATATCTATCCATAATCCTAGAGTCCTTGTTACGAGGATGGCTAGACGAGGAAGTCTCAGACATTTCCTTTTTGGTGGCCGTCGCCACTATTATGGCATCAACCGGAACACCTTTAGTTAAGAATGTTTTGTCAAGGGGGGCAGAAATGAATTTATTAGGCCTCCTAGGGACAGGCTCCATAGTATCCAGAGACCAGCTGCATCAGCTCATCGAAGGGCAGAGACACCCAAGAGGTGGAGGGCTGAGACCCGAAAGCCTTCACGAGAATGGACTCATCCTCAGTAGGGCTTTTGGACTGCCAGTCACCCCTCTGCCTAAGGATCTCAAGTATCTCAATGAAGGAGATATCCTCAGAGGGGGACCCTTCTGACTCATCTAAGTCAGTATCTGATGTAAGAGGCTCCTATGGGGAGTCTGTGCGTTTCCTCTTGCATAATCTCTTCCTGGGAACCCCATCAGTGGGAGCTTCTGGTAATGTCTCAGAAGAGCAGGGGCCACCCAATGGGGCTTCCGGAGGCTCTGGGTCTCTATGCTTAGTAAGGACATGTGAGGCAGAAGCAGACACAGGCACTTTAGGGGAGAAGGAAGGCAGACCTAAGGTCGAGGATATCCTAGGAGACATGACTCTCCTCATGGCATCGAAAGCACCTCTGCTCCGATGCAAGGGAGCCAACGGATCCGAAGAAACCATTGATATTGAAAGGATATCCTCGACCTTAGGTCTGCCTTCCTTCTCCCCTAAAGTGCCTGTGTCTGCTTCTGCCTCACATGTCCTTACTAAGCATAGAGACCCAGAGCCTCCGGAAGCCCCATTGGGTGGCCCCTGCTCTTCTGAGACATTACCAGAAGCTCCCACTGATGGGGTTCCCAGGAAGAGATTATGCAAGAGGAAACGCACAGACTCCCCATAGGAGCCTCTTACATCAGATACTGACTTAGATGAGTCAGAAGGGTCCCCCTCTGAAGATATCTCCTTCATTGAGATACTTGAGATCCTTAGGCAGAGGGGTGACTGGCAGTCCAAAAGCCCTACTGAGGATGAGTCCATTCTCGTGAAGGCTTTCGGGTCTCAGCCCTCCACCTCTTGGGTGTCTCTGCCCTTTGATGAGCTGATGCAGCTGGTCTCACGAAGGGCGTGGGAGTCTCTGGATACTATGGAGCCTGTCCCTAGGAGGCCTAATAAATTCATTTCTGCCCCCCTTGACAAAACATTCTTAACTAAAGGTGTTCCGGTTGATGCCATAATAGTGGTGACGGCCACCAAAAAGGAAATGTCTGAGACTTCCTCGTCTAGCCAGCCTTGTAACAAGGACTCTAGGATTATGGATAGATATGGGAAGAAAATATTTAGTTCAGCGACCTTTGCTCTCTGTTCGCTAAACTATTTGACCCATTTTACCAGGTTGTAAAAAGATCTCCTTAAGGATTTGGGAGATGCTCTTCAGGGTACAGTAGCTGCAGGAGCTTCCGACAAAGTTGTTGCCCAGCTTGCTACCCTAAATTCTGTTGTCAACTCATCCTTGCGCCTCGTATCCTATGCAGCTGAAGGAATGAATAGGGCAGCGGGTACAGGAGTTGCTCTTAGTAGACATTCCTGGATGCACTTGTGTTCCTTCGCGGAGCCCTTCAAGTAAAAGTGTCATTTTCATAGGGTATTTTATTCCGTTCGCCACCCCCCCCACCCCCAAATCATAAGAAAAATTTCGGACATTCCATCCAGTTACAGGGAACAGGCAAGAATAGAGGTCCAAAAGTTGCTAAGAAAGAAAGTCATCCAACCAGTCCCAGAAGACCAGACAGGATCCAGAACTTCCTCAAGATTCGTTTTGGTTCCAAAGAAGACGGGGGACTGGAGACCTATATTGGACCTCAACAGACTTAACCAGTACGTAAAGAAAGAAGTTTTGGATGGTCACGCTTCAGTCTATACTTCCCTTCATAGGGAAAGACAATTGGATGCATTAGATCTCAAGGATCGTGCATAACCATAAAATGGCCAGATCCATCTCTATCTCACTTTTGGCTGGGCTGGGAGCCAATTTTTTCATTCCACTGCCCTGCTCTTTTGGTCCCACCACCAGCCCCCCAGAGTGTTAGTGGTGGCGGTGGGTCACGCTCACCTGGACCTGAGGGGGTTCCTGTGATGTTCTTCGTTCCACATTGCTGCAGTCCTAACTATTGGGTAGTCCGCTGTCCAGTCGGCCCGAATACCAAAGTATAAGCTGGCGTCGGTCAGGCGCATTAGACTGACGTCAGTACGTCAGGGTACTAATGCGCATGACCGACGCCATATCCTCAGTCTTTTTTGCCGCATGGTCCGATGCAGAAGCAGTTTTGCGAGTGCAGGTTGGCGTTCTGAAATTTTCTGAAGTCGGAGTTTCAGACCGAATCAAAGTTGGCTAAGTACCCGTTGGGAACATTTTTGGTTTTTTCTTGCCTCAGTATTTAACCGGATGTCAGAAAAAGTGAATAACTGTATTTCTTGTGGGAAACAGATACCTCATAGGGAATACCAGCAAAGCCTAGGGTTGATGAACCGGCAGTCCCAGACGTCGGTTCTTTAGAAGGCTCAGTGGAGCCAGAGGTTTTGCCAGGAGTTTCTTTGGAGTCTCAGGCAGAGACTTTACTGTTACAGGATGTGCCTTCTCAGGAGGTAGGCCAGGCTGAAGGGGCTTCTCAGGTAACTGTTCTTCCCTCTCTTCCCAAGGTAGTTAGAGCCTCTCCTTCTGTTTCCAAAACTTCTTTGAGAGGTAGGCCAAGTTTAGCTTCAGTGGGGGCTTCTCCTAGCACTTCAGGTTCTGTGCCTAAGAAACATATGCTTAAAATGGCAGAAGATTTGATTACTATGATTAGAGGTTCTATGCCCCTCCTGATAAGAGGCCTAGGGTGGAACCTGAGTTTGAGAGTTTTGAACAGTGTTCAGAGGCTTCTGAGTCTTCTGCTGAAGACTTGCAAGAGTATCCTCCTTATTCTGATTCTGATGTGGATGATTCTACTCCTTCAGCTTCTCCTCCTGAGGATTTTTCATTTTCAGAGACTCTGCATTCCATGAGGGAACACTTTAAATGGGAAGGCCAAGATTACTCTGATTCCAGGAAAAGGCTTAGGAATTCTTGTTTTACCCCAGCATAGGCCTTAGCTATACCTCCTGTGTTGAATGTGGTGGAAGATGTTTTGCAGAGGCTTCCTGAATCCTGATTCTTTGCCTCCTGCCCCTGTTAAACCTGATAGGTACTATAGGGTGCCTGAAGCTCATAAGTATCTTTTAAGAGTCCTAGGGCAGACCCGAAACTGTTTCTCAGGGACCTAAAGGTGTTAAGGCCTCTGTTGTTAAAAATCCTGTTCCCACTGATAAAGAGGCAAGGGCTTTGGATAGATGGGGAAAGAAAGTGTATACTTCTTCCACTTTAGCCATGAGGCGTTGAATTGTCAGTTTCACATGCTAAAATATCAAAATTATCTCCTTTCACAATTGAAATCTAAGGTGGATGCTTTGGCGGAAGGTATTGAGTGTAAAGAGTTGCTGGATTTAGTTCATGTGTCTAAACAAGTGGGTAAGCATTCTTTGCAATGTGGTTTTGATGCTGTACAGGCCTCCTCGAGGGTGGCTGCCACTAGTTCTGTTCTTCGCAGGCATGCCTGGTTGAGGGATCAGACTTTAGCTGAGCATGTTAAGACAAGGATTTTGGATGCTCCTTTACAGTCTGATGTGTTGTTTGGTTCACCTGTGGAAGCAGTTTTAAAGAAAATGGAGGACAAAGCTAAGTCTATGCAAACTGTTAAAGATTTTTGCAGGTGCAGCCTCCAAGTTTAGTAGAAATTGGCCTACTAAGGGATGGACATATCCTGCTTATGATTCCCAGTCTAGGGGTAGGTCTAGACGTGGTAGGGGCAGAGCCCAAGGTTCGTTTAGGCCTAGAACAGGGAGTTCACCTGCTCAGACTTCTGGTGAGGGCAGGGGTCAGTCCTTTCGTAAACAGACCCAATGACCTGCCTTTTCAGCTGCCAGTAGATTCTCGCCTGGCAGCTCCGTTGGGAGGAAGACTGTCTCTTTTCAAAGAAAATTGGGATTTAATTACCCAAGACAGATGGGGGTTGCATATCATTCACCACGGTTACAGGGCTTACTTCCATACAGTGCCCCCTTTCAAAGCCATGCCAGACATTCCTCCTCCACAAAGGACAGAGGCTCACAAGCAAATTTCTCAGTTACTCCAAATAGGGGCCATTCAGCCAGTTCCTGTATCAGAAAGGGGCCTAGGATTTTATTCTCGCCTGTTCCTAGTACCAAAAAGGGGAACACGTGGAGACCAATTTTGGATTTATCTATCCTCAACACTTATCTGGACATTCCAAAGTTCAAGATGTTGACGTTACAACAGCTTTTACCTCTGCTGGGCAAAGATCACTGGATGGTAACTTTAGATCTCAAGGAAGCTTACCTTCATGTGCCTATAAGACTAAGTTGCAGAAAGTATCTGCGTTTCGAGCTGGAAATTCTCATTATCAGTTCTCTGCATTGCCCTTTGGCTTATCTACTGCCCAGAGTATTCACAAAGGTTCTGGCTCCAGTGATAGCTTACTTCAGGCTACAAGGAATTCAAATCTATCCTTACTTGGACGATTGCCTGATTCTGGCTCAAGAAAAGGAAGACCTTCTACAGCATCTGGAATATGTTATAGCAGTGCTAAGATGCCTAGGGTATTCTGTGAACGAAATAAAGTCCAGTCTAGTACCCTCTCAAGACATGTGCTTTCTGGGTGTGAGACTGAATACAGCAGCCCAGATGGCCTTTTTAACCCCGGACAAACAAAAGAGTCTTTCCAGTTACTTCCATCAACTATCTCTTCAGTCCGGGCTGACTGCAAGGACAGTCCTTCAAGCCTTAGGGTTCATGGCATCTTGTATTCTGGTGCTTCCCAATGCCAAACTGCATATGAGGAAGCTACAATGGTATCTCAAAATGTATGGACACAGCACTGCCAGGATTTGGACACTGTCATTCAAATAATACCTTGCATTCAAAAGGAATTTTTGTGGTGGGCTCAGGAATGTCACCTAAACAAGGGACTCTCTGTGACCCGGCCAGAGGCGCAGTCAGATTCTAACGACAGATGCCTCAGACATTGCTTGGGAGCTCATCTAAATGGAAAGTGGATACAAGACAAGTGGCCTGCCAGACTACAGCATCTACATATCAACATGAAGGAGATGTTAGCAGTCCAGTTTGCATTAATGGCTTTCAAGGAGTTACTTCTTCCAGGGCAGGTGTTGATTCTAACAGACAACACAACTGTCATGTGGTACATCAACAAACAAGGGGGAACACATTCTTATCCATTGTGCAGGCAAGCAATGATTTTATGGGAGACTGCGCTCAGCTTGCAACTAACTCTTCAGGCAAGGTTTCTGCCGGGAGCACAGAACTCCTTAGCAGATGTGTTAAGCAGACAAATCATGGATCCCCACGAGTGGAAACTGGATCTTCATGTATTTCAGAAATTGACAGTGTCATGGGGAACTCCAGACATAGATCTGTTCGCTTCTCCACTAAGCCACCAGCTGCCAAAGTTTTGCACAAAGGGGTTTCATCACACAGCTTGGAAAGTGGATGCTCTTTCTTTCAGTTGGAAAAATCTTCATGTGTATGCCTTTCCACCTCTGCCTCTTCTTCCAAAGGTGCTTCTAAAGGTCAGACAAGACAAGCCAAGGATGATTTTAATAGCTCCAGATTGGCCTCGGCAGCACTGGTACCCATTACTGAGGAGTCTGGTAAGGAAGCCTCCATGGCCTTTACCTTGATTCCACATCTGTTGTCTCAGAGGGACGGTCATCTGCTCAATGTCAAGCTTCAAACTCTTCATCTAACAGCCTGGCATATTCTGTTTTGAAACACAGCAGGTCTCAACTTCCTCAACAAGTTTTAAATGTGATTATGGAAGCCAGGAGACCTAGTACAAGGAAAGTGTACGCAGAAAAATGGAAGAGATTTTTGTTTTGGAGTGCAGCAAACAATTTGGAGATTTCTGAGCCTAATTTGAGTGTGGCTCTTCAATATCTTACTGAGTTATTGGACAAAGGTTTGTCCTTCTCTTCCATTAAGATTCATGCTGCAGCAATATCAGCTCACTATGATTGTGACCCACCATTGTTTTCACATCCTTTGTTCAAGCAATTTCTTAGAGGGCAAAGAATATAAGACCACCACGTAGAGCTCCTACTCCTGCTTGGGATCTCAATTTTGTGTTGGAGAAACTTACTCTACAACCTTTTGAGCCTCGGCTACTGCTGAATTGAAATACTTGTCATGGAAGACTGCTTTTTGTTGGCCATTACTTCTGCAAGAAGGGTTTCTGAGTTACAGGCCCTTATGGCAGTAGAGCCTTTTGATTTTTCATAAGGATAGGGTATCATTACGTACTAATCCTTCCTTTATGCCTAAGGTGGTTTCTAGTGTGGCTTTAAACCAAACTATTCATTTGCCTACTTTCTATGCAGATCCCCAAAATAAAGGGGAAAAGATTTTGCACACTTTAGATGTGCACAGGCAATTGCGTTATTATTTAAGCAGGACTAAGGATTTTAGGCAGTCTCAGCAGTTGTTTGTTTCTTTTGCTTTGAGTTCGCAGGGCAAGTCTGTATCAAAACAAACTATTTCTAGGTGGATTGGGTTTTGCATTGCATTTTGTTATTCCCATCATGGCAAAGAGATTCCAGCTGGGATTAGGCCTCATTCCACTAGAGCTACTGCCACTTCAACAGCATTTCTAAGGGGGGTGGCAACTAAGGATATTTTGGAGGCAGCTACTTGGAGTTCAGTGCATACTTTCTCTAAGCATTACCACCTTCCTCTCTACTCTAAGTCTAGGGCTGGTTTTGCCACAGCTATTTTGCAAGGCATGTTATCAGCTCCTGCTTCTTTATGATTTGCCAGCCTCCCTTACCTCTGCTTTGGGATTCTACCCAATTGTTAGGACTGCAGCAATGTGGAATGAAGAACATAGTACAGTTTTGTACCTACCATAAATGTAGATGTTCGAGGATCCACATTGCTGCAGTCCAATTTACCCTCCCTCCTTCCCTCTGTGTTTAGGGGTGGTTGTGTAGGTGAGATTATATTCTGGTACCTTTGTATATATTGTATATATTTTTGGTGCAGGTATGTTTGGTGTGTTTTGGTTTTGGCCTTGTCTTTTAGGGTCTTCTGACATCTGGGGCAAGAAAAGACTGAGGATATGACGTCGGTCATGCGCATTAGTACCCTGACGTACTGACGTCAGTCTAATGCGCCGTGACCGACGTCAGCCATATACTTTGGTATTCAGGCCGACTGGACAGCGGACTACCCAATTGTTAGGACTGCAGCAATGTGGATCCTCGAACATCTACATTTATGGTAGGTACAAAACTGTACTTTTTGGATGGTCACGCTTCAGTCTATACTTCCCTTCATAGGGAAAGACAATTGGATGATAGATTAGATGAATGCGATTTACACACTATAAAATAGCCAATCTAGGGGATCACGGCGCTTCTGGCTGGGAGCCAATCATTTCATTTCAAGCCCCCTTTTTGCCTTTCCACAGCCCCCAGAGTGTTCAAATGCATGGCAGTGGTCACGGCTCACCTGAGGCATCTAGGGTTCCTGGTGTTTCCTTACCTAGAAGATTGGCTCCTTACTGCCACCACAAGGCATCAACTCATCCAGGCCAGGGAGTCCACTCTCACTCTGCAATAATCTGGGTACTGCAATCATTTCAGAAAAATCTGCCTAGTCACCATCACAGCATATCGTTTTTATCGAGGCAGAGTTGGACACCACCACCACAATAAGGCTTACAATAGAAAGAGCCTGTCTTCTTCATCAACCTGTCACATTCTGATATCAAAAGACAAAGCACCAGCATCGGAAGTTCTGAAAGTATTAGGCATGATGGCAGTAACAATTCTATCCATACCACTAGCTCGCATGCACATGCAGATGATACAATGGCTGTTGTTCTCTCAATGGTCTTATCAAGAGCTCCCTATGACTCACACTATAATGATCACAAATTCTTGCAAAAAGGACCTTCAGTGGTGGTTGACCTCACTTCATGTCATGATAGGATGCCCTTTTGTGCTACCCCCTCCAGCGGCCACAGTGACCACGGACTCTTTCCTGATGGGGGGGGGGGGGTATTTTCAGGGAAGGACTGCCCAAGGCACATGGACTGATAGAGAGACATCTGCAGATCAGTGTCCTAGAGATGAGAGGAGTACTTTTAGCGTTGCAGTACTTTTAGGACTCTCTTCCTATGGGTATGATTGCGATTCAGACAGACATGTCGGTGGTCTGGTATTTGAACAAACAAGGAGGAACCAGATCTTACCCTCTTAGTCGCGAGGCTCTCAGAGTTTGGCAGTGGGCTGTTTCCACCCAGCGCTTTCTGTTGGCAATGCACATCCTGGGGAGATCCAATGTGATGGCAGACAAACTGAGCAGGGCAGTCTTATTACCCCACAAGTGGTCTCTCAAGAAATAGCGGACAGGATATTCCGCAGGTGGGGCCAGCTTTGCTGCGACCTTTTTGCCGGTCACATCAACATGAAATGCAGAAGCTACTTTGCCCTGATTTCCCCTCCGAGGGAAGCCCCAAGGGACACGCACGTGCACAATTGGGGCTTCCCTCTGAGGGAAGCCCCAAGGGACATACACGTGCACAATTGGCCTCCGGGTCTCCTCTATAAATTTCCACCAGTCTTTCTAACAATTTAGAGTACATGCTGCACAAACTAGATGTTCACAGACAGCTCAGATTTTATTTGGATAGAACAAATGATTTCAGGAAATCAGACCAGTTTTTGTTTTATTTTCTAACTCCAGGAAGGGGAGACGAGTGGCTAAATCAACTCTTAAGTGGTTATCTGATTGTATCAGCTTTGCCTATGCAGCTACCATTATGCCTTTGCAACACAAAATTAAAGCTCACTCAACCGGAGCATTTTCTACATCTTCTGCCTTTTCTGCCAGACTACCCATTGATAACATTTGTGCAGCAGCCAGTTAGTCAAAACCTCATACTTTTTTCTCTCATTACAAAGTTGAGGGCCTCCTTTGGATCCATGGTCCTGAGAAATGTACTCCCGTGAGCCACCTGAGATTGATGGTGCTTGGGATGCTACCCATTAGTAAAGAATGAACGGCAAGATTGAATAACTTCACATAAAGAAGTTATGTACTTATCATAACGTTCCATGCAAGTTCATCTTACCTCCCTCCCTCCTACCCCCTCCTGGGCTGATAGATGACCGAGATGCTGGATCCATCCTGGTTACTCAAACCTTCTCTTCCTTTCTCTGGGAGTGAAAGAATGACATATGGTATTGGTATATGCAGCAAACAAGATCTGAGGTAATTCACAGGTGTATCATGGGATAGGGACTTGGCCTCGAGCTACTTGAAGACCTCAGGCTTTGCAATTGGCCGTATTGGAGCCGAGGGATCGGCTCCGAACCCATCAGTAAAGAATGAAGACTAGATGAACAACTCATATGGAACATTATGGTAAGCTTAACTTCTTTTTCTCACTTACGGAGCATCTTAACATTAGCAAGAAAAGTCATTGCTAAGAACTGGAAGAATCAGAACTCCTACTATGGAGGAAATTTGTACACTTGGCAACTGAAGTTTGTCAACTTGAACTTGTCCCGATCAAGACAAGAACATCTAGAATCACCTCTGTATATAATATATGGTTGAAATTCAAAAAACTGCTGGATAAACGGACTTTAATAAACCACTATCAGCTACTCTTTATCACCTTTTTTTTCTGTTTAAAAAGTTTTCTTTTATAGTAGACACCAGTGTAAACAGTTATTTTAGTTTATTATTGGTCTTTTAGAGATGTATATTTGTTTTATAATATAGCTATCATCATATGTTAATGTTTTGTTAAAATTTTCCTTGAAAGCAATTGAGGACAAAAGTGTCTCAGGGATTTTCTGGAGCATTATAAGCTTTTGGCATTATTCGAGAGGCCATTCACCTCATTTTAAGTTGGAGATCTGTCTGTTAAAACTAGATTCATATCTTTCTTCCCTAGAAAAAGGAAAAATGTATTGTAAACCTCCCAGAAAACACAGGATGGTAGAAGATCCTATGAAAGTAATTTCTGAGAAAGTCAGTGGCACCAAATTGGAGCAGGTGACTAAGACTTGCAATGATCAGGACAGACACACTTGCCAGTTCCTTCATTCTTTGTATTCAAATAGTGTGGTTTACCCCTTCTGGTTCATACACTTGTGTGTTCCTCTTCTGTGGCTTCATCTTCAACAGCCTGTTTTTTTACAAGGGGGGGGGGGGATGGTGTAAATACACCTACTGAAAAGTGTTCAGTAGCAGTGAATATTTAGGTGACTCTAGAACAAGCTTCTGATTTACTATCCTCTGTAACAGAAGAGAACACACTGCAGATGGACACCAGATGTCCTTCAAGGATGCATCTGCAGTCCTTACATATGGGTTGTCCTGCCTCAGGCAGCCCTTCGGTCGGCCGGATTCCAAAGTCTGGGTCCGGCGTCTGCTGATGTCGCCCCTTTCCCGACGTCAGAGCGCCTGGGATATAAGTGTCAGCCGACGCCATCTTCCTCAGTCTTTCTTGCTGCGCGGTGCCCGAAGCAGAAGCAGTTCGCAAGTGCCGGTCGGCCAGCTCCTGTAATTTCAGCTACCGAAGACTTCAAAAAGCTATGTACCCCGTTGGGGACTCTTTCTTGCCTCAGCCGATGTCAGATCAAACGGTTAAAGTTAATAATTGTTTAACTTGTGGGAAACAAATACCTCATAAGGATTTCCACTCTTACTGCCTACCCTGCCTAGGCCCAGACCACGATGCCTCGGCCTGTGCAGCCTGTGCTTCCTTCAACAGACGCACTTAGGCGTCGGGCGGAGTTTGCAGAGGAATCTTTTGGAGAAAATTACTGTTACAATATGCCGTCGGAGCTTCCGACTCCTTATTTACCCAAAAAAACGGAAGGACAAGGACCGACACGCGGACCGTGGTTTCGGCCGAAACCACGCCTAGGCCTACCACGAGTGTGTCTGTCTCTGCTGAAACCGAATCCTTGATGCTTCTGACCAACGAAACTGCACAACCGACAACCTCGGCCACCTCTGAGTCGGTCATAGAATTTCCCTCTGAAACCGGTGCTCTTAAAATTTCCGACACCATTCCTCTGGATAAAACTACTCCAGCACATGGGGCAGCTAGGCCACCTGTATCCATGTCCATAAAGGCATTTTCACATGCTAAAGCTGCTAAACAGCCAAAATCTCTCCCTCCCAAGGCTATTCCTCAGGGATCCTCTACCGGTTCACAGATTTTAAGTTTAGCTGAGGACCTTATTTCCTTAAATTAGGGGCTCTCAGCCACATCCGGACAGGGGCTCTCAACCTCCTCTAGACAAAAGGCCCAGGGTTGAGCACACAGATTCCCAGTCTTCTGATGAGGCCTCAGAGGACTCTGCTCTATCAGACTACCAGGAGGAGGCCTTTACGACCTACGAGGATTCTGATGCAGAGGAATCTATTCCCTCGGCCTCCCCTCCTGAAGAGTTGTCCTTTGGGGAGACACTTCACTCCATGAGAGAGCATTTCAAATGGCAGGGCCAGGCATTTACCTCAGCATTGACCTTTGGCTATTCCTCCTGTTTTAAATATCATTGATGATGTGTACTCTGAGTCTAGTATTTCCCCAGACTCCCTTCCTCCGGCTCCTATCAAACCCGACAGGTACTACAGGGTCCCGGACTCGCATCATTTCCTTTACAAGGGCCACTCTGCTGACCCAGAAACTATTTTCCAGGGCCCTAAAGGGGTTGCAGCCACCACTACTAAAAATCCACTTCCTTCTGAAAGGGAGTCCAGGGCTTTAGAGAGATGGGGTAAAAAAAGTGTATACTTCCACTCTTTCTATGAGGGCATTAAATTGTCAATTCCATATGATACAGTACCAAGAGTATTTGTTAGATGAATTGCATAAAAAGCTATCTTCGCCTGAACCCCTAGATCGCAAGGCACTTCAGGATCTGGTACATAACTCCCAGCAGGTTAGCAACCATTTCTTGCAGTGTGGTTATGATGCATTGGAAGCTTCATGTAGGTCAGCAATGACAGGTGCAGTCATACGTAGACATGCTTGGCTGAAGGAACAAGCTCTGCCAGACCATGTTAAAGCAAAGCTATTGGATGCTCCACTGGAAAAGCAAAAGTTATTTGACTCCACGGCTCAAAAGGTCTTAAAGAAATTTGAGGAAAAGGCTAAATCAGTACAAACAGTTAAAGATTTTCTCCAGGTCCAATCACCAAGATTCAGCAGAAATTGGCCTTCTAAGAATTGGTCCTTTCCGGATACAGACAGATCTCAGAGGCAAAAACAGATGTGCCAGAGGTAGAGGGCAAGCTCGAGGCTCCTACAGAGGACATCAATGGCAGCCTCCTAACCAGAGAGGTACTGCAGGGCCTACAACTACTACACAAGGACCATCTCAATGACTTGACTGTCCCCGCCAACCAGGGCTCAATTGGAAGCACCTTTGGGCGGAAAGCTATCTTTATTCTCAAAAAATTGGCACAGTATTACAAAGGACAAATGGACACTGCAAATAATAGACAAAGGCTACAGGCTCCATTTTCATACATTACCAAAAAGGCAAGGCATGCCAAACCTGCCACCAAACCAAAGGACAGAGGCTTTCAAACAAATTTCCAAACTACTACAAATGAAGGCAATAGAAAAGGTTCCTTACACAGAACAAGGCCAAGGATTTTATTCCAGACTATTCCTTGTTCCAAGAAAAGAAAAGCAATGGAGGCCTATTCTGGACTTGTCCGCACTGAATACTTACCTCATTGTGCCAAAATTCAAAATGCTGACCTTACAGCAACTCCTTTCCATGCTGGGCAAGGGGTCCTGGCTGGTAACTCTAGACCTCAAGGAGGCATACCTGCATGTCCCGATCAGACAAAGTTGCAGAAGACACCTCAGATTTCTTGCAGGTTCAGAGCATTATCAATTCTCAGCATTGCCCTTTGGCTTATCTACTGCTCCCAGAGTATTCACAAAATGCCTGGCATCAGTAATTGCACATTGCAGACTTCAGGGGATTCAAATATACCCATACCTGGGCGACTGCTTCATACAAGCGGACAGCCAGCAAACACTGGTAAAACACTTAAGCTATGCCATCCGACTACTACAGGCCTTGGGATACACAGTCAACATTCAGAAATCAAGACTTGTTCCATCCCAACAAATAATTTTCCTGTGTGCAAAACTGGATACAAACACCCAAATGGCTTTTCTCACAGAAGAAAAACAAGCACAACTACCAGATTATTTCAGAAATCTGACAACACAAACCCAGCTAACTGCAAGGAAAATCCTGCAGGCCCTGGGTTTCATGGCATCTTGCAATCTTCTGATTCCACAAGTAAGGCTGCATATGAGGAAACTACAATGGTGCCTAAGGAGTCTATGTTCTCAGCACAGTCACAGCCTAGAAACTTTGATCCCCCTCATTCCATGCCTTCAAAAGGAATTCCTGTGGTGGGCAAAAGCAAGCCAGTCAAACATGGGCCTGCCTTTCAGCAAGCCACATACCAGCCAAACCGTTACAACGGACGCCTCAGATCATGGATGGGGAGCGCACATGGAGAGCAGATGCATTCAAGGACATTGGACACAAAAAGAATTGCATCTACACATCAACCAAAAGGAAATGCTGGCAGTGATACATTCCATCGAGGCCTTCAAGCACTTCCTGCACCAAGGTCACCTGTTAATAAAGACAGACAATACCACAGTTATGTGGTACATAAACAAGCAAGGAGGTACCCATTCATACCCTCTTTGCAGGCTGGCAATGAATCTGTGGGAGCTTTCCCTAAAACTCAATATAGAGCTACAATCCCAGTTCGTACCAGGAAAAGACAATGTACTTGCGGACAGCCTGAGCAGAAACATCATGGATCCACACGAATGGATGTTGCACCCAGATATCTTTCTCCAGATAACACAATCATGGGGAAGGCCGGACATAGATCTTTTTGCCTCCCACCACAACCATCAACTGAGGAAATTCTGCACAAGGACATACCATCCTGAAGCATGGAAAGTGGACGCCCTCTCTTTCAGCTGGAATACTCTAACAGTATATGCATTCCCACCGCTGCCACTGATGACCAAGGTCTTACTGAAGATCAGGACAGAGCAACCAAAAGTAATTCTGATAGCCCCGGACTGGCCAAGACAACACTGGTACCCACTGTTAAGTGCATGTCACGCACGAAACCTTGGCCTTTACCACAATGGCCACTTCTTCTGACAGAACACAATTACAAGACTCTGCACTCCAGCCTCAAAACCTTACAGCTGACAGCCTGGAAAATACCTTGACTCCTCGCCAGGATAAACTATCCAAGAGGGTACAGGATATCATCATGGAAGCCCGGCGTCCTTCCACAAGAAAAGCATACTCAACAAAATGGAAAAGATTTCGTACCTGGAACACCACAAAGGGTCAAGATCCGACAGTTATGAGCATTCCACATTTTCTGGAATACTTGGCTGAAATGCTCCATAATGGCCTTTCTTATTCCTCCATAAAAATTCATGCTTCAGCAATTTCAGCAGAGTACAACACCGATCCACCTGTGTTCTCTCATCCTCTACTAAGGCAGTTTCTAAGAGGGATAAAAAACATCAACCCTCCAAGGAAACCACCAGTGCCTACATGGGACCTTAACTTCATGTTGGAAAAATTAACTCTTCCTCCATTTGAACCAGCAGCATCTTCAGAACTACAATTCCTATCTTGGAAGACTGCCTTCCTTCTGGCCATAACCTCAGCAAGAAGAGTATCTGAGTTACAGGCCCTCATGGCAGTACAGCCATTTCTCATTTTTCATCAGGACAGAGTTTCTTTGAGAACCAATCCTTCATTCATGCCAAAGGTGGTATCCGGGGTTTCACTGAACCAAGCTATTCACCTGCTGACCTTCTTTCCAAATCCACAAAATAAAGGAGAGAAACTTCTGCATACTTTGGGCATCCACAGACAGTTGTGCAACTACTTGGACAGAACTAAGACTTGCAGAAAAACTGACCAACTCTTTGTAGCATATGCTGCTGGTGTACAAGGAAAAGCAATTTCCAAACAGACAATTTCAAAATGGATAGGAAATTGCATTCGGTTCTGTTACTCTTTTCATGGAAAAGCTGTGCCAGCTAACATAAGGCCTCATTCCACCAGAGCAAAAGCCACCTCCACAGCCTTCTTAAGAGGGGTGGCTACAAAGGACATTTTAGAAGCTGCTACATGGAGCTCCATGCATACATTTTCTAAGCATTACAACTTGCCCTTGTATTCCAGATCCAGAGCAGGCTAGTGCAGTCCTGCAGGGCATGTTAGCTACACCATCCTTTTCTTAGGTCCTACCACCCCCAACTGGGCTATGGTATTCTACCCATATGTAAGGACTGCAGATGCATCCTTGAAGGACATAGTACAGTTTTGTACCTACCATAAATGTAGATGTCCGATAGGTATGCATCTGCAGTCAGGTTTTCCCTCCCTCCTACCCCTCTGTGGTATACTATGGGTACATATCCCTCACTTTAGCTAGCTGGGGTTATCTTTTATGGTGTATTTGTTTTTTATTACTGTGCATGTTTGGAATTTTTTCATCTCTCCAAATTTAGCCTTACTTAGAGGGCAACTGGCATCTGGGGCAAGAAAAACTGAGGAAGATGGCGTCGGCTGACGCATTTATATCCCAGGCGCTCTGACGTCGGGAAAGGGGCGACATCAGCCAACGCCGGACCCAGACTTAGGAATCTGGCCGACCGAAGGGCTGCCTGAGGCAGGACAAACCCATATGTAAGGACTGCAGATGCATACCTATCGGACATCTACATTTATGGTAGGTACAAAACTGTACTTTTCCCAGCAACTGAGGCTGGAGATGAGCAAGTTGTTGGATGCCTCGATGTGTGGAGACTTGTTGAACTCCTGCCCATGTGGCTGTGGCTGAATTGCATACAATTGTAATAAGGCTGTCCATTGACTGTGCTTCATTCCATAGGCACTGCACTGTTGCTGTTTAGAAAAAGTTAATGAATAATTGAAATGTCTGACTCTGGCATTCTTGGCTGTCTTTGACTATCAAGAATTTACAACATTTCTGTTCTCTAGTGATGTTCTTCATGTTTCATTGTTGCAGTTATTACATTTGGGTAATCTGCTGGCAGATTGCCCTCAGTTGGCCTGATTAGCAAAGTCTTGGGTCTTGCGTCAGTTGCTGTCCCTTCTTCCATGTTGTCAGGGGTATAAAACATGCAGCCTACGCCATTACATCAGTCTTTCTTGCCACGCGGTGCCCGAAGCAGAAGCAGTTCATAAGTGCCGGTCAGTGGGAAGCTAATACATCAGAAGGATTTTCATTTGTACTGTATTCCTTGCCTAGGCCCTGATCACAACGTACCTTGCTGTCTGTTTTGTGCTTTATTTAATCAACGCACTATCAAACGTTGGTACATTTTTGCTTCAAAATATTTTGGCTCATGCTTTAATTATCCAGAAATGCCGTCGGCTAGCAATCAGACTACCGGAATACCTAAAAAAAAATGCAAAGGAAAAGACAAAGACAGGCCGTTGAGGTCCAAAACTGCTGATGACGCTTCTCCTAAGCCAGTCGCCAGTTCACCGATACTCAGTGAGGTGCTTTTGCAGCCCTTGATACCCACTACTTCTGATTCGCAGGCCTCTACTGAGAACCATTTGAAGTCCGGTATGCCACGAGATGTTTCAATTATGGAACCCATGGATGTCTCTACCTTGGATGGGTCTGGAACCGCTGTGCAGGCACCGGCTTCTGAGGGTGTTTTCACACCGACAGATTTGTATATTAGACTGACGCCATCTTCAAAACTAAGGCCAAAATCTTGATCTATGCCTAAAAAACTGATGCCTGGCCCACATGGGCAGGCCCCTATGTCTAAAAAAACAAATTATCAAAATGGCTGAAGATTTAATTACTCTGATCAGGGGTAGCCAACCCCCCCCCCCCCTTTCTAAGAGGCCAGGCAAGACATTGATTATGAATCTTCTGAACAGGATTCTATTTCTTCTGACTCTTCTAATGACCAGGAATTGTCTATACCTACTTATGAGGACTCTGATGCAGAAGATTCCATTCCTTCTGCTTCTCGCCCTGAGGATTTTTCTTTTGGGCAAACTTTACATATCTTAAGGGAACATTTCCACTGGGAAAGTCAGGATTTCTTTGAATCTAAAAAGAGACTTGGGGATTTTCTTCTTCCTCAGCATAGGCCTTTGGCTATACCTCCTGCTCTAGATATTGTTGATTTTTCAGAATCTAGTATGGCTCCTGATTCTCTGCCTCTGACTCCTTGTAAGCCAGATAGATACTACAGGGTTCCTGACTCCCACCAATTTCTTTTCAAAAATCCTATTGCAGATCCTGAAACCATTTCTCAGGTTCCCAAGGGCATTAAGGCTTCTACTGCTAAAAATCCTACCCCTTCTGACAGAGATTCCAGGGCGCTGGATAGATGGGGTAAGGTGGTTTACACTTCTGCAACCTTGGCAATCAGGGCTTTAAACTGTCAGTTTCATATGCTAAAATATCAACAGCATATCATGGGACTGCTTAAACAGAAAATGTTAATTTCTGACTGTGTGGAAAATAAAGATTTACAGGATTTATTGCATTCAGCTGAACAAGTTGGAAAACATACTTTGCAATGTGGTTTTGATTCTTTAGAGGCCTCTGTAAATGGGTCTGTGTTAAGAAGGCATGCTTGGCTCAAAGAGCAAAATCTGCCTGATCATGTTAACGCAAAATTGTTGGATGCTCCTTTACAACAGGACCGTCTTTGGTAATAAGGCTGAAGAAGTTTTAAAAAAGATGGAAGATAATGCTAAATCTATGCAAACTGTGAAAGATTTCTTACAAGTGCAACCTCCAAGATTTAGTAGGCACTGGCCTACTAAGATCTGGTCCTTTCCAGTTCCTTCGAGAGCCACTCAAGTCAAACCCAGGCATTCCAAAGGCTCCAGGTTTCAATCGCAAGGGACTTTCAGAACAAAACAATGGGGTGCCTCCTCTTTCAAATCTGGAAACAGCAAGACACCTCCCTATGGTAAGCAGTCTCAATGACTTCCCTTTACACTTACCAAGCACTTACCTTTTAGCCGCCCATTTGGGGGAAAAATGGTTCTTCATGCAAGAACCTGGCAACTTATAACCCAGGACAAATGGGTTTTAAATATAGTATCCCAGGGATACAGATTTCTTTTCCACATGTTTCCAATACCAAACAGATGGCCAGACCTGCCCCAAATCAGTGGACAGAGGCACAGAAACAAGTACTTTCCCTCATGAGCATGGGGGGGCTATTCAACCAGTACCAGAAAAGGAAAAGGGACAAGGTTTCTATTCAAGACTTTTCCTGGTACCCAGAAAAGACAAATCATGGCATACAATTCTGGACTTATCGACTCTAAACACCTTTCTGGACATTCCAAAATTCAAGATGCTGACTCTCTGCGTCAGTTACTTCCTATGCTAAGCAAAGATGCCTGGTTGGCAACTCTAGATTTAAAAGAGGCTTACCTGCATATCCCAATCGGGGAATCTTGCAGAAGATACCTCTGCTTCAAAGCAGGCTACTTGCATTACCAGTTCTCTGCACTGCCCTTTGGCTTATCTACTACGCCCAGGGTCTTTTACAAAGTGCCTTGCTCCAGTAATTGCATTTCGCAGGCAAAGAAATATTAAAATATATCCATACCTGGACGATTGTCTTAATTCAGGCAGAAAACAAGGACACTCTTCTAAACCATCTAGCATTTGTAAAAAGGGTTCTAACTTGTCTAGGGTACACTATAAACTAAAAGAAATCACAACTGGGTACTCTCTCAAAAAATTACATTCCTGGGTGCAAGCTTGAATACAACTGCCCAGATGGCTTTCCTTACGCCAGAGAAGCAAATTCCATTGGTCACTTACTTCCAACAGGTAGCCACAAAAACCCTGCTTTCTGCAAGGCAAATACTGCAAGCCTTGGGGTTCATGGCCTCCTGCATTCTTCTAATTCCATATGCAAGACTGCATATGAGGAAACTTCAGTGGTACTTAAAAAGTCTATGGAGTCAGCATTGTCGCAGCCTGGAAACAATGATTCCCATCATTCCTTGCCAGCAACTAGAGTTCCTATGGTGGCTAGAGGCCTTCCACCAAAACGAGGGACTGTCATTCACACCACCGCCTGCCACCCAAACCCTAACTACAGATGCATCAGACTATGCTTGGGAGGCACATCTGGCAGGGAAGTGCATTCAGGCCAAATGGAGCCCAAATCAAAATGTACCTTCATATCAATCAAAAAGAAATGCTCGCCGTACAGAATGCACTGACAGCCTTCAAGGACTACCTTCATCCTGGACAATTAATGATAAAGACAAGACAACACAGTTATGTGGTACATAAACAAGCAGTGGGGTACACACTCCTACCCCCTTTGCAGACTAGCCATGGCATTGTGGAACACTGCCTTGACCTATCAAGTACAACTACAAGCTCACTTCCAGCCAGGAAAGCTGAATACTCTGGCAGATGAACTAAGCAGAAATTTCATGGACCCACACGAATGGAAACTGGAACCATGGATTTTCAACATGTTGACACGCAAATGGGGGAGCCCAGACATTGATCTTTTTGCCTCACCCCACAACTAACAGTTGGACAAATTTTGCACAAGAACTCGTCACAAACAAGCCTGGAAAGTGGATGCTCTATCCTTCAGCTGGAAAAACCTATCGGTGTATGCCTTCCCCCTCCCCTGCCTCTGCTCTCCAAAGTTCTACTAAAAGTCAAACAGGACAAACCAAAAATGATTTTGATTGCTCCAGAGTGGCCTCGCCAACACTGGTACCAACTTCTGCGCAATGTCACACCTTCCACCATGGAGCCTGCCTCAGACACCTTACTGTCTCAGCAGAACAACCAAATTCTGCACACGCAGCTCCAAACTTGACTCTTGCAGCAGGGCTAATCACCTAAATTCACCCTTAGCATCCCTCAGCAAACCTGTGATGGATGTCATTTTGGAGGCAAGAAGGCCTAGTACTAGAAAATCTTATGCTGACAAATGGAAAAGATTCTGTGCCTGGAATCAATCTCAAGGGTTAAGCACGGCAGTGCCCAATATTCCTCAGACTTTACAGTACTTAACTGAGATGCTTCACAAGGGCTTGTCCTTTTCTTCCATAAAAATCCATGCCTCAGCCATTTCAGCTCATTACAACACAGAACCTCCCCTCTTCTCTCATCCTCTGCTAAAGCAGTATCTCAGAGGGGCCAAAAACGTAAGACCACCAAGGAGAGCTTCAACCACTGCCTGGGACCTCAATTTTGTATTGGAAAACCTCACTCTTCCTCCTTTTGAGCCAGCTGCTACTGCAGAATTAAAGTTTCTCTCCTGGAAAACAGCTTTCCCTTTGGCAGTCACTTCCGCTAGAAGGATTGCCGAATTACAGGCTCTTATGGCAGTGGAGCCTTTCATCATTTTTCATGCGGACAGGGTATCTCTCAGGACCAACCTAAGTGGTATCCAGTGTGGCTCTTAATCAGACCATTCATTTGCCAGCTTTTTTTTCCCAATTCACAGAACAAGGGGGAACAGATTCTGCATTCATTGGATGTACACAAACAACTTAGATTTTACTTAAACAGGACAAAATCTCAAAGAAAATCTGAACTGCTGGTGGCATTTGCTAGAGGGGCAGAGGGAAAGGCTGTTTCAAAGCAAACAATTTCCAAATGGATAAGCCATTGTATTCGCTTCTGCTATATTCACCATGGAAAAACTATCCCCCAGGGGATCAGATCCCATTCCACCAGGGCTGCATCTACTTCTACAGCCTTTCTCAGAGGTGTTCCTACCAGGGGCATTCTAGAAGCTGCTACCTGGAGCTCAGTTCATACATTCACCAAACATTACCATTTACCCACGTTTCTCTAAATCCAGAGCTGGCTTTGCCACTGCTGTCCTGCAGGGCCTTATAGCTGGTCCTAATGCTGTATAATTCCCTCAACCCAACCATAGCTTTGGGGATCTACCCAAATGTAATGACTGCAACAGTGAAACACGAAGAACATAGTACAGTTGTGTACACTTACCATAAATGTAGATGTTCTAGTGTATTCACTGTTGCAGTCCTGGTTGCCCTCCCTCCAGCCCCCTAGTTTTCTCTGGCTATACCTCTCCTTTCATTCACTATGCTTAAAAGCCCTTTTGATGTATTTGCTTTTGGGATTGGAGGTATATTTTTTGTGTTTTTTTAATTTTATTTGCTCCCCATTTGGGAGGCACCTGACATCTGGGGCAAGAAAAACTGATGTAATGGCATCGGCTGCATGTTTTATACCCCTGACGACCTAACGTCATGGAAGAAGGGACAGCAACCGACGCAGGACCCAAGACTTTTGTTAATCAGGCCGACTGAGGGCAACCTACCAGCAGATAACCCAAATGTAATGACTGCAACAGTGAATACACTCCAACATCTACATTTCTGGTAAGTGTACACAACTGTACTTTCTAAATCTGAAGCTGAGGAGGGGGGTAGAAGAGGTCACCTTTCCCTGGTAATTTTTTTTCTTTGGTTCAGATGAGGAGGATCTGGTCTGTTCTGCCACATGTAGTCCAGCTGGGTACAACCTGGGTTATGATGAGGCCATCCTGTCTTCAAGGTCCCTGCCAGTGGATGCCACCTTTGTAGACAGATGCTCTCATCTTTATGAGAAAATATTATAAATTAAGTGAACTTAAGGACTTTATTTCCTTCTAAGAAAATCTACTTTGAGATGTTTATCAGTAAAGAGCCTAGGCCACCGGCCATTCTGTCAGAAACTGAAATCATTGAAAATGTTTATTGATATAGCATGAAAACCTTACTCAGCCCATTCTCCCTCATAAAGACTGCCAGGAATCTACCACGGCATTAGCACTTTTATTGGGGGAAAAAAATCCCACAGTTTTTGAGAAACTGGGAAGGAAGAGAAAAAAGTGCAATCTATCAGTATTCTTTCACACCTGCAATCCATAAGTTACTTCTGGAAATTACCCATCTAAAGTTTGGCCATTCTATAGAAGATGGGCTTATTGTGAACAATATAGGTAATGTATGTACTTCCAGAAGAAGTAGCATTTTGGAGGGATAAAAGGGGGTCTAACCAGGCAGTAATTGGGGCTGAGACTTGAGCAAATCGCATTATTTCATCTCAGAAAGCAGTCACGGTTGCTGCAGGGTAAATCTTTTAATTCCTCCTCTTCTGCCAGTCTCTTGCTATCTTAGTTGCATGAGTTCTCTTTTGAGAAATGTGGTTTCGCCCGACGTTGACTTATGGGCAAAGGAAGTGTTTGCCACAGGGTTTACACCAGTGCATTGTTCAGCTTCTTACAATTCAGAGTCAACCTTTCTACTTCAAAGGACCAGCTATGTTTTGCACTGCTCATTGTAAGCCAGATTGCAAAGCAACCTATGTGTTACCTTTTATTCTACTCCCAAAAGAATGGAAGAGAGAGATTCATTGTTTCTTGGTCCAAAAACAGGACCACTGGAGGTTCATCCTCCACCTGTCAGGTGTGAACCATGATGTGACAGTAACGTTAAAAATGCCTACTGTGCAGGCCTTACTACCACTGTCAGTGGACAACTTCAACATCTTAGACATGAAAGGTACCTATGTGCATATCCACCGTTACAGGACTCACCCAAAGGTCTTCCATTTTAAAGTGAGGAAGCTACCACTACTCATTTACCATATTGTTAATTTGCCTTTCTGCTCTACCCAGATTCTTAATGAAATGTCTGGTTCCAGTAGTCCCCACTTAAAACTGAAGAGTCAGTGCTTACCCTTATGTAGGTGATTATTACAGGACCATTGCATGGAAGCAGTCCAGAAAGTTCTGAGTTTTACTGTGCTATATTTCCAATCTTGGAATCTCCTAGAGGTGTACATAAGTCCAGTCAAAATGTTCCTCAGTCAGCAGAAGTTCCTAGACAACATCCTAGTTATCAGAACCTACAGAGTCTGTCTCAGGACAGAGTACAGGTCACAAAGGATTTTTTTCTGTCCCTGTAAAAAAAAGAGCCCCTTCCCAGTTGGGTCATTGTTCAAGCCTGCAGTTTCTCTTCTTTCCTTGTGATCTCAAATGCCAGATCAAATATGAAGATTTAGTAGTACTTGAAGTGCCTTTGGGAATACCATACACACACACACACACACACACACACACACTACAGACCACATCATTAATGTGATTCTAACACTGGCTAAGGAGATCAAATTGATGGCATGACTTAAACCGTAGAAATGCAGGCTCCCCTTTGTTCAACTACTGACAGATGCACTTATCAGAAACTGATAAGTGCATCTAATTATAGTTTGGGTGTGAGCAGTGAGGAATTCTGTTGTCAGATGGTCTAGGAGACTGGTGGTAAGAGTGTCAACCTCAGTGACTTGATGGTCAGCCCCCAGGCTAGGCTAGATGTTTCAGTAAATACTGAAGCCAAGGATACTCCATAGTATGGAAGATGATGGTAGTCATGTGAAAGGTCTTTTATTTATCTTTTGTTGTCCAGGTTCATGTCACTACCAGTGGCATCTTTCCTAGTGAGATCTAAGGTGGTCTTTCTTTTTCCAGGGTGCTGGAAGAAACTGCCCAACTATTTTCAGCTCAGTAGGGGTGCAGCTGCATGTTCTATAAGAAGATGGATAACCTCTGGGGGAGCCAGCAGGTGTAGAGTGCAACAGTACTGTAACTATTCTTGAAGAAGCGTTGCACTTGCAAACTAATTGTTAAAAGAAGAATGTTTACTTACTTTGTCTGTTGGAGTTCTGGATGTCAGGTCTTTATAGAGAAAATGATAGAAGATGGTAGACTAACTGGGACTGCAGTTCTGTCCTAGTCCCAAGCAATGGCGGAACACAACTGGCACTGAATGGTGAGGAAAGAGAAACCGACTGAATACTTGCAGGACAGGAATGATGTCAGCACATAGGGAGAAACCCCTGCAAGAAAGACCAATGCAGATGTCATGTCAGTAATGGCTGAAACCAGACAGAAGGCTTCAAGAGAATTTTAAAAATACAGACTTGCTGTTCAGATTTGCACAAAAAGGCAACAGGTAATGAGCAGTAGATACTTTATTTGGGATACAGTTATTCATCCACACAGTTATTCATCCACAAGGCTTTTCCCAATGGATATTCAGTCAGTTATCCATTTGGGAAAAGAACAGCACTATTTATTGATTTTTTTATATATTAAATAAGTTTGACATGTATTCTGAAAAAGCAAATGCGTCCAAGGAATACTTTTCTGTTTGCTTCTAAAGATGTAAAAAAGTGAATTGTGCAATTCCACAGTGGCATATTAGAAGTTATACTTGTAAATTTTTCTTCCCTGTTCAAAATGTGAAATATGGGTCACTTTAAATGTTGGAAATTTTATTTAACACATTGCTTGCATAATTTATGTGAATGGTGTAAGATAAACAAATACATTCATATAAATAACAGTTTATATATTTTTTCAGTGAATCATTTTTAGTTAAAAAATATCCTAAAGGGAAATAATGTTTGTGGTGAGTTAGGACATTTATCAACATATTGTATGCCTATGTGCAGAACATGTTTAAAAAAAAAAGTCACTAGTTTGTGAGGAAAGAAAAGCACAGGAGGGTAGTGTTCAGCCAGGGAGGGAGAAGGGAACTTTGTCAAAGAACAACTCCAGTATGACTTGGATAAAAGGAGAACAGAAGTGGCTTATTCATATAGGAATCTGTAGGTGAGACAGAGTCCGCATATTTTCCTGTTAATTTTCCAAGGGTAAATTTTTACTATTAAGTTCTGTGCATTTCAAAAAGACATGTAGAAAGAGGGTTCAGTAGAAAGTAGAATAAGGTATAGAAATATGTTGGTGAGAGATGGTGCAACAAGAAAAGGAATGGGATCATTTTCTGTATTCAATGTGAACAGTACACACAAAAATAACAGAAGGGTAACTTTGTTAATGGTGTAAGGAATGTAAATGCGATGTACTGAATTTTACTGAAGTATAAAAAGAAGTGGGCATTTTTGAGGAACACTGTTGTACATGAGGTTGTGTGGAAAATGCTAGGGGAACTTAGGTTTTGTGGAGTATGAGTGAAGGCCAGATTTTTGAAGCAACTTTTATAGAACATGAGAGAACATTACTAATTGTAGGATGTATAAAAATGTAGTCAAGATAATAGCAGTATATGCATATAAATGAGATAAGGAAGATGAAGACTTGTTTATAAAAATGATGGCTTATTTAAGTGGGAGTACATAATACTTGGCGACTCTTAATTGTGTCCTGGGAAAACAATGTAAAAAAACAAGGAAAAGGTGTTAATGTGTTGGACTTTTGTAAGATATGTCAAATGACAGTGAATTGAGGTCTCACAGATGGGTTCCCAGTGGGAGTTGATGTACAGTCAGAGTTCAGCTATGATTCCACTGCTTTTCATACTGATCATGGACTACATCAGCAAACAGGTCAGAGAGGACAGTTCAACAAAGTTGCTGTATGTAGATAATATGGCATTACAACAGACTGAGCAAGAACTTCAGCAAAGGATAGGAGAATGTAATGCAAAACTGAATGCACATGGAATGAAACGAAGTACAGATAAGACAGCGGTCATGGCAGCAAATTGAGGAAATCGGAAGAAGCTAAGAATTGAGATAGAAGGGAAGTTAACAGAACAGGTTAATAGCATCAAGCATCTGGGAGTGGTGGACAATGTGAAGGGAAGTCGTAAGAGGTCAAACCTAGAATCAGAGAGGCTGCAGCCAACTGGCACACAGTGTTGGGGGTAGTGTGTGGCAGAAGAATGCCAAAGAAGCTGAAAAGTAAGGTGTACAAAATGGTGGTGTTATCAATACTATATGGTACAGAAACCTGGACAGTAATGGCAGAGGTGATGGAAATTAAGTGCCTGAGATGGGTGGTAGGATTCACACTGTGGAACAAAGAAATGAGGACATAAGAGCAGAAGGCAAAGTACCTGCAATTGCAGAAAAAGATCAAAGGGAACAGATTACTGTGGTTCGTGCAGATTTGCAGAAAAGAAGACAGTCTGGTGAAGATTTGTGATGGGCAGGAAGAAGGTAAGAGGAAATGAGTGCCCAGCAAAGAGGTGAATGGAATTTGTGAGAGAAGGTCTGTGACAGTCAGGCATGAGTGTCAAAGATGAGGAGTGCAGTATTGAGTCGAGAGAGATGGTGATAGTTAACATGATACCATAACCCCATGTACTGTAGATGATCTGTTAATACAGGCCTCTTACTGCAGCACCTCAAATTCACACATACCCTCTTCGTGCAGCTGGGATTCACTGTCAGTTTCAAAAAATATTCCCTTCACACCACTCCTCACCTAGTTTTCTTGGGTTGCAGACTAGACGCAAAAATCATACAGGCCGCCTTACCCCAGGAAAAAGTGCAGAGCTTCAGAACCTACTCTGTCCTTAACCACTCTCCATGCTAGTTCAGCCAGGGGGATTCTCAAAGCACTAAAATTCACAGTAGAAGCCAATGCTTCCTTTAGCCAGGTTATACAAGAGGAAAATTCAGTGGTACCTGAAAAATATATGGTCCCAGCACTCTTGCCCCCTGGACATGTGTCTCTCATGATTTGTCTCAAGAAGGAGATCGTATGGTGGGTGATATAGGTGATCTTCAGTCCAGGCATATACCTTTCAAGGTACAGACTCCAAGTTGAAAGCTGTACACAGATACCTCAGACCAGGCTTAGGGTGGCATGGGCAGGAATCCACAAGATATAGGGTTGTTGGCAGCCCAACCTCAAGAAGCAATGCATCAGGCCTTACAAGTCTTTGCCCACCTCTGAAAACCAGGACTTTTAGAGTATTTACAGATAAAGCAATGGTCATGTGTTACATAAAGAAGCAAAGAGGAACTAGGACATACCATTTATTCAGGTTGGCTCAGATTGCTTGGGACTTGGCCCTCAAGGCAGACATGTCCTCCCAAGCAGTATACACTCCAGCCCAAGGCAGCATCCTGGCAGACTCTCTCAGCAGGTCCAGCGAGGGTCCCCAGGAATGGATGTTCAACAAACAGATCTTCCTAGACACAATCCACATATGGGGAACACCACAAGCAGTCTTAATTGCCTCATAGGGCAACAAACCACTTCTCTTCTTTTGTACCAGAACTTCCTGCCCATTGGCTTAGAAGATGGATGCATTATCCTTCCAATGGGCAAGGAATTTTGTTTCCCTCCACATCTTGTGCTACAAAAGTTCTACTAATGATGCAAAAAAAAAAAAGTTCTACTGGTGATTCCGTTTTGGCCAGGGCAGCACTGGTTCCACTGTTTATATCACTTAGCCAGGGACACTCACCAGAAGCTACCCTACAAAGTGGACCTGATCACACAACAGAAGGGCTTGTTGCTGCACACCATCCTATCATCTCTCAACCAAAGCATATGAATGATAGGATTCTGATCCTTTCCAGACACCAATTGTCTGAGGACGTGCTGTGGGTTCGCCAGTAGGCAAGGAGAACCACCTCATGAAAATCCTGCATAGCCAAAAGGAATAGATATGATATCAATCAATCAAGACCCTTAAAAAACATAGGTTCCCCTTGTCTTATCCTATTTGTGTGAGCGCATGAAAAGCAGTGTGGCTTATTCTTCCATTAAAGCCCTCCTTTCAGCAATTTCAGCCTGTCTTCCTCTCTGTCCACCTGTTATGTCCAGGCTTGATGTCAGTGTTTAAAAGGGATTCTGCACTTAAACCCTCTGAGGAAGCTTGTGCCACTCCATGTGGGATCTTGCTGGAAAAGCTCACTCTGCCTTGCTTTGAGCCAGCCACCACTTCTACTCTGAAATTTTGCACTTGGAAAACCATTTTGTTTCTGACTGTTATTTCTACTAGGAGAGTCTTGGAACTCAGGACATTCATGGCGTCCCTCTTTTCTTTCATGCTAAGAGTGATAAATGAGATGTCCGTCATCTAATCTGTCAGTCTGCCTGCTTTCTTTCCCAATCACAGAACAGGGGTGAATGATGACTTCACTCCCTAGACTTGCACAGGCAACTAAAATTTCTATTAGACAAGAATGTTTATTCGTAAATCAAACCTACTGTTTATCTCTTTTATGAACTCTAAGCTGGGCCAGCTAGTATCCAAACTAAACTATTGCAAGCTGGTTTGCCAAATTTTAAGCCCTTTTGTTACTTGCACTATTGTGAATCCTTGCCCTCTTTCCCATGGGCTCACTCTACTAGTGCAGTAGGATCTTCTGGGGCTTTCTACAAAGGGGTAGATTTTTAGAACCATCCTGCAAGCTGCTACCTGGTGGTCTGTGCGCTTTCACTAAACTCTACAGAATGATGCCTTTTCCAGTTTGAGGCAACTTTTGCCAAGTCATTCATTTCTGTCCTCTTGGACAATTCTACCTATTCCCAGCCATCCTCATTTCTGTTCTTTCAAGCTTTGTGAATCACCCATCTGCTTGGAATTCTGCAACAGTGATTTCAGTCTGGACATAGTACAGTTGAATAACAGTAACTGTCCTACTGATCACTGTTGCAGTATTCTTTCACATCCTGCTTATTCCCACTTTTGCCATTTTTCCTTCCCTCTTTTTTCATGGCTACCCTCTCGGACCCCAGGACTTAGGGAGCCCTCTCGTCTCCTACTGTGCCCCTCCTAGCTGACAACTAGTTTCTCAGATGTCTTCAGGCTGCTGGCTTAGAGATAGTCTCAGGATTTATGCTCATACTTGTGCTTATATACCCCTAAACTTGCAAGCTGAGGGCTATCAGAAAGGCTTGGGCTTTGGTACCCGGGTTGGACGTCAGTGGTGAAAATCCCATCTGTTTGGAATACCGATGCAGTGACTAGTAGGACATCAGCTTTTATAAGTCCTTATACAACCATATCTCTCGATCTCTAGGAGCAATAAATCTGGACAAAGCCACAAATAATGGGGGTACAAAGGCCCAGAAATAGGGATACACTTTAAATGTTGCTCTTACAATCTTAGAAAATTGATAGACCAACAGGTTTTGCATTAGCATGAATTTTCTGAAGGATATGAAGCCTGAAACTCAAATGTCTGCCATTATTTTCTGACTTCAGTCCTCAGTGATTTGCTAGAAAACTACAACTTTAGTAGAAACAGGCCAAAAATACAAGGCAAAAATCTGGACGTTCTGCAAATATCTGGACAGTTGAGAAGTATGTACACAACTGTACTTTATCCCATTGATTAATGGATGGCTAGAGGAAGAAATAAAATATACAAGAGAGTCGTGCAAAGATGTCCCATTAAGTGTGGTGAGTTTTGCAGATGATGTGGTAGTTAAAATACATTGTTATGCAGGAATTAAGTGAATTATTAGGCAGAGTTTGTCTTGACCTTACCATGGAAAAGAGTTGAGGATATGGAAGCACAACCAGAATAGGTGAAATTCACTTTTCAGGGAAAGAAATTGAAGTTTAGGAGTAACGTTAGGTAAGAAAGAAAAAGTACAGGTACAAAAGAGATGAGTTTTCGATAGACTAGAAGACCGAAAATATGGAAATGTTATGATTTGTCATATGATTAGAAGGTGAACTTTGTACATCCAGTTTTTTTAGGGAAATTGAGTTATTTCGATGGGGTGTACATCTTTCTTGAAAAGGTGGAAAAAAAAATTTAGTGGCATTTTATGCTGATATAGGGATCAAAATTAAACATGGTAAAGAGTTTACAAGAAAAAAAGGAAGGGGAGCTGTTTATTAAACCCCACGTAATTTGAGTTCTCTATTTATTTTACATTTTGAAGTTGCTAAAAGGGGAGAAAATGTGATTACAAATATTTTGAAATGTAGATATTGGGAATATTTTGAATGCTAAATAAAATGAAGATAACAGGAAAATGAGAACAGCTTATTGTAAAAGGATGAAAAACTGAAAGATAGACGTAGGAAAAGACATAACCTTGCTTAAGGGAAATGAGGTAATTGTGAAAGGATTTCAAGGAATGTGACAATTGTACAAGCAGGCCATCCTAACAAAACAATCAAACAGAATTGTTAATGATGAATGGGAAAAAAAGGAACTGTATGCTATGCAGTGAAATTAAGAATGAAGGACATTTTATTTATTGGAGGAGATTGTACTAGAGCAAAGTCTTTTTGAAAAAATACTAATAAAATTTGGGGAAAGCAAAATTTAGGAAATGCTGAAACATGATTTGTTATGGATGTTACAAAGATTTGACAGGTAATTAAAAGGATATGATATAAAGTTTTTCAATGCCTGTTAAAATTATGGCTAGCTCAACAAGCAGAACTTTTCTTCAGAAACCAGTTTCTTGTTTATATAAGTTAATGATGGAATTAAATATTGGATTTGGATAAAAGTATGGCAGGTTGAAATAAGGGTATTGTAGATGAATGGAATTTTTTTGACAAGTGTACATTATTTCTTCTTTCCATTTGAACATGTGACTGATAATTCAAGCATCTGTAAATCCATAACAGATTGAATTCTTAGTAAAGCAGAGGGAAACTATGCAAATGTATATAATAAAAAGTAATCTAAAGCTTTTCAGTATTTGTGAGATTTTCTGTTCTAAAAAATGTTAGTATTGGATTTTTATTGATGAACAGACTTGGATTTTAGCAATGTTGAACAAGGTTGTCTGCAAGGCTGATTGTAGTTCTTTCTGTTTGATTTTTGCCACCAAGATGATTTAAAAAAAATCCAGATACTGTCACTTTGATGTGTTGGAGTTGGCATGGTTAAGGTGTTTCCATTGCAAATACAAGGTACAGGATTTGGTTCTCACTGTTGAAAAACATTGGTTAGGCTTAAAATGGCTGACAAACGCAGACAGCCTAGCACTTGCCCATAAGTATTAAACAATTTGAAATATTCAGCCTTTGATTCTATGAAAAATCAAGTTACACTGTACCGGAGATGAAACAAAGTTGGAATCTTGATGTGATGTAATTCTAATTAAATATTTCAGTCACATTCAGTCAATCTTAGGAGTTGGCGGGATTGGCATAATGTTTAAGGTATTTACCTCACAAACAAGAAGTACAGAGTTTGATTCTCACCAAGGAAAATTGGCTAATCTTAAAATGGTCCGCAAGAACAGCTACTCCAGTAATACCCATGAGCCTTTGTCCAAATAATATTAAGTTACATTTCAGGCAGTTTGAATGCAGGGTAGAAGTAAACCGTATTTAAGCTGTGTGGCTTTGACAGCCAAATTTTCTTGGTGCTCTAAATGTCACAGCTATTTCAGCTTTGTATTTCTGATGTAATTTGTAGATTTAATGTTATAACAAGGCGTATTAATCTGATTTTTTTAAATAGATTTGTATCACATTTTAATAAGCCTACATTTTTGTTGTAGGATTATGCCATGAAAGAGAAACTACCTTTTAACACTGGAGCTGAATCCCAAATGAAAGTTTGCTAGGGTGGAGGGGAACATTTTATTTGGTGTACTTTAATAGTTTGTTTTCCACAGTCTTGGACTAAACAAACACAACAGGCTGATTCATGTTTAGGAAATAGCTCTTGAGTTAAGACTTTGCATGACGTTTTGGTAATAGTATTACACAAGTTACTCTTTGTGTGTGCATCTTATTTGGAACAGCTAAACAGCTTACCTTAGTTTAAAAAATGCAACTGTTGCATATAATTTGTGCAGTAGTACCATACGATTATAGTGTTATTCTTAATCTTTTAGACATCCAAACCTGATTACTTGAGTTTTGGGGGAAATATGTCCGTAATTTGATAAAGTTGTGAGTTATATTTTTAACCTAGAAAAATCATTAGTATTGCACGAAGTGTTGAGGTCACGTGGATGCCAGGCTACTTGCCATATTATATTTTTTTATCCTTTGTTGTCTAGGTTAGTCCCACTAGGTCAATGGCTTCTTTTCAGGGGAGACCTGTTGTGGTATTTATACTCTAGGGGAAATTTGGCCAGGGCATCTTACATTCACCTTAATTGTTGTCAGCTCAAGCAGATGTGATTTCAGTTTAGTGTTTCATCCAATGGGACAACACACTCAGAAGTGCATCATCCCTCACCTGCATCCTCCAACCCCTGTCCCCATGATGCACTGCAGTGTCTGTTATCAAATCACCGAAGGAGGAATAGAACCCACAGCTATCTTCCATCACTAAAGATGAGTGTGCTGTCTGTTTTACCACTGACACCACTACGGTTTTAAATGTTTTCAAATGAACAGAGTGATGCTTTATCCAATTAATTAAATTTTAGAGATGAGAGTATTCTGGAGGTAGTCACTTTTAAAATATAAAGATTATCAGAATGTTCATAGTTAAGCTTAGCCTCCTATAGAGACAGAGTAGGATTAGTTAACCAGCAATTTCATTATTGGGTTTTGTATGCACTTGCATTATTTGCTCCAGATTGTTATAGTGTGTCATGAGGAAATGAACAAGAACAGTGCTTAGTCCCCAGAACAGCATTTAAAGCATTGTAGAAGCAAAGTGCATATGTTGTTGGGAAGCCTGAATTTCATTGCAGATTACTTTAGATTTTTTTTTGTGGCAGTCATACAAACCACAGGATGCCTTCTTATCTAATTTCTAAGGCAAGAGAGTACTGTAATGTGCTGTCCTGCAGCTGTGATACAACCTGTCTGATTTTCCCCAGAATATGTGCTGTCATTCGAGATAGGGCTGTTTTGACTTTTGTTGATTGACTGAGACAACCTTCTTCTCTTTGTTGACATTATTACAGCGCATTTCCATGATATTCTGTGTAGGTATCTCCCAAATACTGTAGTTCTAATTTTTGGACATATTTCACTGCTTCAGGTACCATTACTGTGCAACTGCCTTGGCATTCTGGGACTCTAACAGAAGCATATGTTCTGCTGTTTGTCTGCTATAAGTCTTTCTAGTACATTTCTAGCAGGAGCATGTAAAGTGGGGTGGTTTTGCCATATAGACCAGATATCCATTTTTGTCTTGAGTTATGCATTGACCATTTTAAGGTATATGTTTTGCCTTTGCAATATTGTTCTTTTGTGGATCAGTATGGCTTGAGGTTTCATATGTTTAACTGCTGTAGGTAGTAATTGTAGTGAGTAACAGATTGAATGAATCTTTTTTGTCGAAGAGCTTTGTGTTTTAGTATGCGGATTGCTGTTTAAAATTTGCTGTTTTAAAAAAACAAAATTGCTGCTTGAAGTGTTGGAATCATTTTTTTCCTTGTATTGCAGGATAGCTCTGAAACCTCAGGTACCAAGACTCCAAGTCAGCAAGGTGGTAAGCAAAAAAAAATAAAATATTGCTTAGTTTTCTTAATTGTTTTGAATTATAGTAATGTTATCATTCAAAGGAAGTAACGTGCAAGATAAGAGCAGACTCCTGGAGTTAACCGTGTAGTTAATGTCACTGCCACCAGATAAGCCTAAGTCTTCTTGGAAGTGATGCTAAAACAGTGCATCAACACTGGAGACAATACTAGAGCTAATGTTGAAGACTGTCCTGGATGGATTTTGTGGTCTGATTCATTTTTGCCCCCAATCAACTTTTGGCATTTCTGACTGAAGATCTTATGTTGGATGCGGAAGATTTGTATTTGGTGCTCATATGCAGTAAGATCATTTTAACATCCAAATAAGCACACCTACCCATTAACTTCACAAGTTCTTTTCTGCTGCATACACAGTTTATATGTCAGTAGTGATCTTCATTGCTGAAATGCTCCTGTGTTTGCATGCATAAATAATATGGTTAACAAATTACTAGCCAAGATATACTTTGGCATTTGTCTGTGTTGTCTTGGGGAGAAGGAGCACATCACACACTACCATAAGTGCCAGTTATTTATCTCTGCTACTTACAGGCACTTAAAGAAAAACCTCTGGCTTTCGTTATTAGTAGAATGATGGCAGCAGCTGAAGGCTTCTCACTTGTAGATTGATGGGCAGGCCCACTGAGTAATATCAGGCCGCAGAGCATCATGACTATGATCAAATCTTGGAGGCCTGGCACCTTCAAGGCACTGTAAATCCTTTGGTTCAACAGATAAGATGATGCTCAAAGTAGACGTATCCCTCAACTCTGCCCCTACGCATATGTTGTGTTTGTGTGGGGAGGGGGGGGGTTCCATGTTATAGGCACTGCCCAGCCCTAAGGTGATGATCTACTGGAACGTGAGCTGATGTTCTGAATGTTGTAAAGCAGTCTGTTCGGTCACCTGTTCATGGGCATCTGTGGTTGAGGTCTCTTCTCCTAGGCTTCACCCAGACTCACTTGGTCTTTCAGATCCATCTGTGTGTGTTGTACTGCACCAGGGCTCAAGGGTTAGGGTATGAACATCAAGCAGTTGTTTATTACTTCTGAACTATGGAGCAACCTCCTTACCTCGATAACCAAATTACCATCCTGCAGTCTGTTCAAAACCACTCTCAAATCCCACCAAAAAATGCACTGGCTCTGCCCTTGCCCCAACCCTTTGTAACAAAATTTCCAGCCTCTTAGTATAGTGTTAGGCATCATCATTTTGTCAACTCAACTTAAAAATCAGTCTAGTATTCATTACCCATTGTATGTCCTGCATCCTATTGTTTTATATACTCTGCATGTCAAGGTGTTCACTGTAAATCATCTACTGTTGTAGCATTTTCGATTATATGATTTTTATTTGTAATTGTGGAGCTTTTCTCCCCGGGCCTCCGCTGAAAATTACCTGTGTCCAGTCGGAATTTCTCTGTAAACAAATGTAAATAAAATAAATAAAACTGGTGGGAGCATTAGTCAAATGTGTGACGCTCGTAGTACAAACTTCTTATGTCCTTCTATTCCCATGTTGCAGTATTCTTAGTGTAGGATTTTCCACCTCAGGCGAACCGAACGTCTGCTCCTTTACAAAAGCTTAAGCCTGGTTACTGTTGGTGTGTGGGATGTCACACGTAGGGCCATAAAGCAGGAGGCTTAAATGTGATGTCTGCATGCACAGACTTCAGAACTTTTCTGCCGCAGTCGAACGTCTGATTAATTGCATCGCTCCTCTACTTATCGAGACGTCTAATGCTAAGTACCCAGTTGGGGAATTCTTTCAGTTACTATTGCTCGAGCTTGGTTTGCTTGTTCCTTTTTTAGCCAATGTCTGCTGAGAAGGTTAAATGCCAATGCGGTTGTCAAATTCCACATAAAGACGCCCATGACCATTGCTTAGGCTGGGAAAACGACCATACTACCTGCGTCATTTGCCAATCCTTCATCCCTAAGACGCTTAGAAACCATCTGTCTGCCCTTAATCTTTACTTAGAAAACCAGAGACTTAAAAAATTAGCGCTTAGGATGGATCCATAGTCTGCTACCCAGGTGAAACCACGGTTTCATGGCCTGCTTTCTCTGTCGTTGGATGCCCCGATAGCCACAGATGTAGGGGTTGAGGGAAGTTTGTTAGAGCCGTCTACTTTGTCAGCTACCCTTGAGGTGACCGTTTCAGAAATATTGGCATGCACATCCATGGAAATGACTCAGACATCAGTTTCCAGTGAAGTCAAGGGAAAACCAGGCTCCACTGGATGCTTGTTTCGGACACCATAATCCAGAGCCTCTGCTTTAGCTAAAGCCCCTGAACCTAGGCCTTCTTCTCCCAAATCTACTCCTTTAAAAAGAAAACAAAAAAATAAACTTTTATCTCCCTCTACTGAGGGACTTCCTGACTGGCAATCTTTTACTCAATTCCTGATGCAGGCCTTCATGGCTGTTAGGCCCTCGGCCTCTTCTCCCTCCACTGTCCCAGTGCTAAGCCCAAGGCTTGCCTCAGCTACTTCTACACTTCCTCACACTTCCTATGAAGAAGCGGAAGAAGTTCTGTCTCTTCATCTTATGAGTCTGTTACCTAATCAGGTAGCCTCTCCTCTAGAATACTATTCCCCTAATAAGGAATCTATAGAGGGCGACTCTCCTCCTGAGCACATCACTTTTGGGGAGACCATAACTAAAATGAAAGAGTATTTCAAATGGGATTCTTCCCAATGACAAACTCAAAAAAGATATTTTGAGCTGTTGCAAATTTAATTTCCTTCTCCATCTGCTATTCCTCCTGTTATACCTGTATACCTGGATGCATTTACTTCAGCATCTAAAAATCCTGATTCTCAGCCACCTGCTCCTGAGAGACCTGATTGTTTCTACAAGGTGCCTGATGACCACATATTTCTTGTGAAGTCCCCCTTGGGCAGACCCTGCAATGATTGCTATAGCCCCAGACAAGCAGTCAAGACGGATCCCATCCTCATTCCCTTCAGCCCACTGACAAGGACAGCAAAAACATTGACAGGCTAGGGAAGAAAGTTTGCACCTCTTCCACCCTAGCTTTCAGAGCTGGTAATTACCAAACCCATATGATTAAGTATGCCTTTGACTTGGTATCCCAAGGATCTACACTTCTGTCCTCCGTGCCTGACTCTCCTAACAAGACTGAGGTAGCATCAAAACCGTCCCTGGCATCCTAGGTAGCCAGACACTCAGATGCAGTAATGTTGCAGCAGAGGCTTCTGCTAGATCTGCTGCATCCGCCTCAATGCTCCGCAGATATTCATGGCTTCTACTTCAAACCCCTGCCTGAGGATTTAAATTCCAAAATTCTTGGTGCTGCACTAGGCCACAACCTCTTGTTTGGGAAGCAGTCTGCTGAACTGTTTAAGAATCTTCAGGAGAAAAGCAAGGAGCTTCAAGATATTAAGCACCTTTTGGTATCCCCTATACCTAAATACTACAGAAACTTTCCAGCTAAGACCACCTATGTCAGAGAAGACCCCCCCTATACTGCTACCACTTCTTCCAGGCATAGGAGGGGAACCAGGAGGCAGACTTCTACCAGACCAGCCCCTTCTGTACCTAACCCAGACAACCCTTTCATGACAGAAATGGCACCAACAATGCGCAACTGCCTTGCCCATCTCCCCGTCAGTCAGTCTTTCCCACTGCTTGCCCCTCTGGAGAAAAATTACTTCAGTCCGCTGGGTCCTGGCAATAGTAGAAGAGGGATACTTCCTTTCTTGTAAAGAAAGGCCCCCTCTCGGGGGATCCCATTCTCAATAAAAAACAACTACACTTTATTTAGATGTTATACAAAATCTACTGACCCATGGAACCATAGAACCTGTCCCCCCCAGGTCAAGAAGGAAAAGGCTTTTACTCAAGGCTATTTCTAGTACCAAAAAAGGGCGGGCCATGGAGGCCATTCCTGGATTTGTCCTTTCTAAATCTCTTCTTAAAAAGTCCTGTCCTTCAGAATGCTGTCCCTCCAAACCGTAATTCCACTGTTTCCAGCACAGACGTTCATGGTCACTCTAGACCTGAAGGAGGGCTACCTCCACATCCCTATAAAACTCTCTCAAAGAAAGTACTTGCATTTCACTGCGTCCTGTTCTCACTTTCAATTTTTACTGCCTTGCCCTTTGGTTTATCCACTGTACCTAGGATCTTCAAATCCCTTGCTCCAGCCATAACCTACTAAATCACCATAAAAAAATTTGTAGTTTGCCACGTCTCTGCTACAGGGTCTGGGGTTCACCCTCAATCTCACCGAATCATTCCTAACACCACAGCAGGACAAAATATTTTTAGGTTGCAAGATCCGAACATACATGATGAAAGGCTTTCCATCCTCAGGACAAAGTCCCTTCCCTAATAGGCCACTTCCTGGATCTGCTCCAAGTCGACCAATTGTCAGCAAGATAATTCCTGAGACTTCTGGGCCTTATGGCAGCTACCATTAGCCAGGGTCCACATGAGAAAACTACAGTGGTATCTAAAGAATGTATGGTCCCAACACAACTACCCTCTAGATTTCCTGATTCCCTTCCTACCCTGCCTAAAGACAGAGTTAGCTCATTCCATCCGAATGACGCCTCCAGGTGCATGCGCAGTTAACTCCTACTGATGCCTCTAGGTGTCAGATATTGCTTGTTCATATGTGCATCAAGAATTCCAAACCACGCTATGTACAAGGTTTTAAAAGATTTCATCTTAAAGCTTACATGATGGCAAACTCAATTGCATTAATATGTAACCTCTGTCTAGTACAGGTAAAGTGATATTAACTGTTTTTTATGATATTAATTTATATAGATATAATTTTCACCTTTTTCTAAATATATCAACAATCAACAGCCAAGTAACATGGACAGAATTCCTTAGCCTCATATAAGTTCTCATCTAGGTGAATAAATTGCTGTTAAAAGCATGTGTGTAACTTGAGTGGTTGCTGAGATATTGTAAGCTGTTTAAAAAAATATTACAAATGTAATAGTTACTATGTTTACTGTGACTTATAAAATTCAGTTTAAGACCTAGAAACTAAAGAATATTAGCACTATAAAAATGGTTTGTGCTGTAGGGTATGCCATTTATACTTATTTCATTATCCCTATGGTTCCAAAGATATGAACATTTGTGTGAAATGTGAGGACGTAATTTGATTCTGTCAAAAGGCTTAGCCTCTGCCCATTGGAAGTTACAGTGCAAACTTTCTGATCTCCATTGTAGTGAATGAGTTAAGGTGGTGGATCCAGCAAGTTCAAATAAACCTAGGACTTCTCCTTCACCTTCCCACGCTAGCTCAGTGCATGCACACAGATGCATTAGACCTGGGTTGGGGGCTACCATGAAGGGCCTCAAGGTGCAAGAATGCTGGCAGTCACCCCACCAGAAAAAGCATATCAATGTCGTAGAAATGACTGCAGTCCTTTTGGTACTGAAAACCTTTCTTCCCATCCTTCAGTCAGGTCCCCTTCAAATCTTCACAGACAACACCACAGTCATATGGTGCATCAACAAGCAGGGGGGACCAAGTCCTATATCCTCTGACGGATAGCAATCCAGATTTGGGACCTAGCCTCCCAAAACAAATTATCTCTGCAGGCAGCCTACATACCATCCTGGGAGAACCACCAGGCAGATGCTCTCAGCAGATCATCCCTCTGCATCACAAGTGTATCTTACAGAGAACTTTTTTTAGACATAGACCACCAGTGGGGCACACACCAAATAGATTTGTTTGCCTCCCCCAAAACAGACAACTGAAAAAATTGGGCCAAGGGCCACTCCCCACTAGCTTGGAGAGTGAACGCCTTCACCATTTCATGGATGGGATGGTTTCTGTATGCCCCCTTCCCTCTTATTGAAAATGTCCTAAAGATCAGGACGGACGTACCAAAAATCTTTTTGGTGACTCCGTATTGGCCAAGGCAGCTTTGGTTCCCCCTTCTACTATCCATCGCCAAGGGCAATCACCACAAATTACCCCACAAGTTGGATATATTTGCACAGCAGAAGGGAACACTCATCCACCCTCGCCTGGAAATGTTATGTCTAACACTCTGGGTGATACATTTTTAATACCCTTCCAACACCGCTACTCTGAGGATGTGCTTTTGATCCTGAGGTAGTCCAGGAAACCTAACACAAGAAGATCCTACATTTTAAAATTGGAAAGATTCTCCAAGTGGTGTCTCCAATGACATAAGGATCCCTTTCTAGTGGATGACCCTCTAGTCTTAGCTTGTGAATGTGAACTTATCAAGGCAGGCCTTTGATACTCTTTCGTTAAAGTCCACCTATCTGCAATCTCTGCCTGCTTTACACTTAGACCCTCCTCTACTCTCCAGGTTAGATTTTAAATTGTTCATGAAAGGGGTCTTGCACATCAGGCCACAAAGGAAACCCGTTCCACCACCTTGGGACCTAAACTTTATCCTAGAAAAAACTCACAATAGCCCCATTTGAACCAGCCATTTCTTCAACGCTGCAAATGTGCACATGGAAAATAATCCTGCTGGTAGCTCTCACCTCAGCTAGAAGGGTGTCAGAGTTACAGGCACTAATGGCCTGTCATCCTTGCACTATCTTCCACAAAGACAGGGTGACCCTGTGCAGCAACTCTTCTTTCATGCACCAAGTAGTCAACGGGCTGACATTAAATCAATCCATCCACCTGCACACCTTCTTTCCCTCTCCCAATAATGACAGTGAGAGAATACTTCATTCTCTGGATGTGCACAGATAGCTAAGATTTTATTTGGACAAAACTAAGTCCATAAGGAAATCTAATCAACTTTGTATCCTTTCATCCCAAGGCAGTCTCCAAACAAACTATCTCCTGTTGGTTCAGGAAAACTGTCTACTTCTGCTACTCCTCCCATGGCAAGGACTTACTTCTGGGGGTAAGAGCACACTCCACTAGGGCCATAGCATCCTCCAAAGTCTTCTTCAAAGTCCTGGACACAGTCTCTATTCTAGAGGCAGCCACCTGTTCCGCTATACACACCTTTACCAGGCACTACAAATTGGACTATATCTCCAGAGCCAGAGCAGGTTTCGCTAAGGCAATCCTACAGGGATTTCTGGAATTGGCTACCTCTGCCTCCACCATTCATGTTTCCTAAGCTTTGGTACTCTCCCACGCTAAGAATACTGCAGCATGTGAATAGAAGGACATAGAATAGTTGTATAAAATCTTGCCATAACCAAAGATGCCCTCCTCTTGTATGTCGCAGTATTCCTTCTCTCCCACCATCCCCCTGCATTCCTTTCACCTGTCTATGGGGCACCATAGGGCACCTCCTAGACTATGGTCTCACCGGGCAGTCTATGGCATTTCACTGGTTTGGAGGACATCATTTGGCTCTACCAAGTTCACTGTATGACTGGGCGGTTAGTTCTGAGGTCTGTGCATGCAGACGTCACATTTCAGGCTCTTGGTTTATGGCCCTTTGTGTGACATCTCGCGCACCAATACCAACCAGGCTTAAACTGTTGTATAGTAGCTGAGGTTCAGGTCCCTTGAGCAGAGAATCCCACACTAAGAATACTGCAACATGGAAGGGAAGGACATCTGTGGTTATGGTAAGGCTTTACACAACTATTCTTTTGCGTCACCTTTAACAGGCATGCTGTCATGCACAGGTTCTCTGTTACTTGTACCGTGCGGAAGGTAGTTACTCTCATCTGCACTTGAATCCATATATGAGCTGATGCCTTCAAGCAGTGGGGAACAAGACTCCTTCCTGTCAAGCTGTTATGGGAAAAGACAAAGAAGGTTATTGTCTGTGAGATGAACAAAGACCATGAACCATCACTGCCTTTTACTTCACTCTCCAAGTGACCCTTCTTTTGGTGAAACATTGAGTCTCATGAATTCAAATGCTGACTGGTCTCAGATTCTTGTCCCCTTCCTCCAAGTAAAACCTCACTTTGTGAGGAAGAAGGTAAGAGACCTGAGACTTTCCATCACTGGAGTTATTTACCAGAAATGTTTTGTGTACCTTTGAGATTTTACAACATTTTTGCACATACAGTGTTACTAAGTCTAGGCTTTGCTTATTCCCAGCTTCTCCCTTTTGCTGTCTCTTCTTTATTCCCTTCACCTGGATATTTTATACCCTCTTAATTTTCTTTACACACACTTCCTCCTCGCACTTTAATTTATTAACCCCAATTTTTTCCTAGTACGCTAATGTCTGATTCTCCTTCCCCTTAGCCAGTGCTTGTCAGTATGTCCCTTCTACCATATTTCTGCTTACTAAAACCTTAGACAACCCCAAGCAGCCATTTTAATCAGTTTCATTCCAGTTCTTCCTTCCTATATCTCGTCCCAGCTTCCAGTTGCATATTTCTACAGACCTCTCGCCTTGTTGACTTTTACCCAATGTATATTGTAGGCTGCCTTGCCACACCTCGAAACATGGATCCTGCTGCATGTATCCCACCAACAAAAACACACACACACACACACACACACACACACACACACACACGCACACACACACACGCACACGCACACACACTCACAAAACAACAGCATTTTAAAGCACTTGAGGATAAGCCTTAGTTGTAAATCCAATACCAACAACTCTACTTGTATCATCTTAGATCTCCCCTCACTTCATATTCTAACCCACCAGTCAGACTGCTTATTTTGCTAGCGTACTCACCAGATATATCCCATGTGTCCAGTCCTCCCAACCACCAAGTCTGCATGGTCTATACTACCCTTTCCTCTTTACTTAGTCACCCATTACTTTCATGTCACTACCCTTCCTTCCCATGGACAACTTCATTTTACTTCTCTTTCAAGTAACCTGTGGCCTCCCGAACCTCCTCTTCTTCAACCACATCTTCCAGCTCCACTTTTCTTTCCTGAGACAGTTCCACTTCTATATATTTTCCTTCTCAGCCCTATACACATCTTACTGTCTACCCTTCACAGCTGCTTATTGAAATCTGTGAATGCTTCCCCTACTTACTCCTTCCTATAAACTCTGCTCTTATCCATTTGCACCTTCCTCTTCCATGCTGGTAGCTTCGCAGCAGTCCTCACATCACCCTTAAATCTCTTCTCCTGTCCAACTCTGCATATACTTTAACACCTTTGTTGAATTAATCCCTTAAGACCTAGACAAACATACATTTATATAAAAGAAAAAAAAAGTTAACATGTTCACAGTTACAAGTATTGTACATCACATACATGTATTGATACAGTTATCAGTCCAACATTACGTAAATTCTTCAATTCCTGCTTACTCTTAAACCTTATTCCTCCAAAACATTATTCTGCATATATTGTTCCCAAAATTTAATTTTTTCTCTGTATTTGGTTCTTACCCTTTCCTAAAGATTCTACTTTATTACATATCTGTTACAGTATTCACTACTTCAAGTACAGTTGGTTTAGACTTTGATTTCCATTTTCTCGTAACTGATCTTTTTGGCAGTGACCAGAATTAAGGCCTTTTTATGAACAGGCAATTCAGATCCTGTATCTAACTCAAAAAATACTTTCCATAGTTACACCCATTTGCTCACCCAATATTTTTGACAGAGTACTTTGTAGGAAATTTTTGAAGTTTTCCAACCCACTACGATTTTTTTCGTGTTTCACTGTTGCAGTCATCACATTTGGGTTATGCCTGCCAGGGTAGCCCTCAGCCGGCCCGAATACCAGAGGCTTAGTATTTCTGCGTCGGATGCTGTCGCTTCAGGACTGATGTCAGGTCATCAGTAGTATAAAGTAAGGCAGCCAATGCCATTACATCAGTCTTTCTTGCCATGGAGCCTGAAGCAGACGCAGTTCGCATGAGTGCCGGTCAGCTGCTACCTGAGTTTCATCTTCCGAATTGAAGCTGAAGTCTTCTAAAGCTAAGTACCCTGTTGGGGATCCTTTTTTCTTGCACTAACCGATGTCAAAAAAAGTTAACAATTGTCTCGCCTGTGGAAAGCAAATACCACACTGGGACTTTCATTCTTACTGCGTCACTTGCTTAGGCCCAGACCACGACATCCCCCACTGTCACTTCTGTGCTTTGTTCAACGCCAAAACTATACGTAGTCAGGCCCTTATTGTAGCTAGGTATTTTCGCTTAAAGTCCTCTAATTCCGATATGGCTTCGGTAAGCCATCTTACAGCAGATTTTCCAAAAAAAGTCACGATAGACAGAGACAGACTGCACAGGTCCAAACCTACAGACGACGCTCCCGTTAAGCTAGTTGTCAGTTCTCTTTTCCTCAGTGAGGCACTTTCACAGCCCCTGATGCCCACTTCTGTAGATTTGCAGGCCACTACGGAGACCCTTTCGGAGTCCGGTATGCCACAGAACTCTTTTTCGACTAAGGCTTCGGTCGTCTCTACCTTGGATGGGGTCTGGAGCTGCTGAGCAGGCACCGGCTTCCAAGGAAGTCCTTTGCACTACCAATTCTCAACACAAACTGACTTCTTTTGAAAGCTACCAAGTTTCTTTGGCCCAGGTTACGAACCACATCCAAGAAACCGACGACCCAATCTCAGGCACCTGCTTCCTTGCCTCAGTCCCAAATGCTTAAAATGGTGGAAGACCTTATAATGCTGATCAGGGGAAGCCAAGCTACCCCTTCCAAAAGAAGGAGATCTGTCCTCTGTAGTTTTATCTGAGCAGGAGTCCGATGACTGTGATGCATCTGAGTATGAAGACGTGCAACCCCTCTCTGCTTATGAGGATTCTGATGCAGAGGATTCCATTCCTTCAGCCTCTCCCCCAGAGGATTTTTCCTTTGGGGAAACCCTTCACACCTTAAGGGGGCATTTCCAATGGGAAAGTCAGAAATACCCTCAGTCTAAAAAGAGACTTGGGAATTTTTAGATCTTCCACAGCACAGACCCCCTGGTCATCCCCCCAGTCCTGGATGTTGTGGAGGATGTTTACATGGAATCCAATTCGACTCCTGACACCCTCCCTCCTGTGACCAGAAAACCGGACAGGTATTAGAGCCCTTGACTCACAAATTTCTTTTTAAAAATCCTACTGCTGACCCTGAGGTAATTTCTCAAGGGCCTAAAGGAATTAAAGCAACCTCTGCTAAGAATCCCTCCCCCTCAGATAGGGATTCCCGAGCACTAGACAGATGGGGTAAAAAAGTATACACTTCAGCTACTCTGGCTGACAAAGCACTAAATTGTCAGTTCCATATGCTAAAATTTCAGCAACATACCCTGGAACTCCCCAAACAAAAGAAGTCTTCCTTTCCTGCTTGTGCAGAATCTAAACTGTTACAAGAATTAATGCATTCTGCAAGTCAAGTAACTAAACACATCTTGCACTGTGGTTTTGATGCCCTAAAAGCTTCTTGCAGGGCAGCAGTCACCGGTTTCTTAGAAGGCATGCATGGCTTAAGGAACAGCCATCGCCAGACCATGTTAAATCTAAGTTATTGGATGCCCCCTTGCACAAAGACAACTTATTTGGCACTAAGACAGAAGAGGTCTTAAAAAGGATGGAAGAAAAAGCAAAATCTATGCAGATAGTTAAGGATTTCTTACAGGTCCAGCCACCCAGGTTCAGCAGGCATTGTCCCTCCAAGCACTGGTCCTTTCCTGCTCCCACCAGGTTAGTTCAGCCCAGACTCCACAGACAGCAGCCACAGAGAATGCAGAGATCTAAGCAGTGGACTACCTCCACTTCAAAACCAGGGAGTTGTAAACTACCCCTTTATGGTAAGAACTCACAATGACTCTCCTCCCCCTCCCCCTACCTCTGCACTGACCCTGGAGACTCTTATAGCTATAATACCTTCCCTAGGAGGAAAGCTCTCCTTTCATGCAAACATATGGGCCGCCATTAACAATGACTGCTGGGTTCTCAACATGGTGTCCCAGGGAAGCAGATTTTCTTTCCATACCCTTCCAACTCCAAAAGAGTTTCCATATCTACCTCAAAACCAGTGGGCAGAGGCGCAAAAGCAAGTCCTTTCCCTGCTCTCCATGAGGGCAGTAGAGCATGTTCCTGCAGAACAGAAAGGCCAAGGTACTGAGGAAAGAAAACACCCGGTGCCCCATCCTCTATCTATCCATTCTAAACACCTTCCCAGTGATCCCAAAATTCAAAATGCTCACCTTCTAGCAGCTGCTACCCATGCTCTCTAAGGATGCTTGGCTAGCCACCCTAGACCTAAAGGAGGCCTACCTCCACATTCCTATCAGGGAATCATGCAGGAAATATCTCAGGACAGGATCTCAGCACTTTCAGTTCTCTGCGCTTCCTTTTGGCTTATCTGCTGCTCCCAGAGTTTTCACAAAATGTCTGGCTCCGGCCATTGCCTTTTGCAGGCAAAGGAGTATCCAGATTTACCCATACGTAGGCAACTGCCTAATTCACAGCCAGCCAGGAAAAGTTGCTCAAGCATCTGGCCTTTGCAAAGTCCCTACTAACCTCCCTAGGGTACACAATCAACAAAAAGAAATCCAAACAGGTACCCACCCAAAGGATTATATTCTTGGGAGCAAGCCTGGACACAGCTTCCCAGATGGCATTCCTTACACCAGAAAAAGAAACCTTCCTGACAACCTACTTCTCTCAACTAGCCATCAGACCCCAACTATCTGCAAGGAAAATCCTGCAAGCTCTTGGGTTCATGGCATCTTGCATTCTACTCCTTCCATATGCCAGACTGCATATGAGGAAACTTCAATGGTACCTAAAAAGCCTTTGGTGTCAACACTCTCAAGACCTGGAGACTCTTGTAGCTATAATACCTTGCCTCAGAAAATACTTTCTTTGGTGGGCAACAGCATGCTCCTTCAACAAAAGACTACCTTTCTCACCAACCCACACCACCTAGACCCTCACCACAGATGCATAAGATTACACCTGAGGTGCACACCTGGACAGCAGGTGCATACAGGGCCAATGGAGCCCACAGCAAATCCATCTGCACATCAACCAAAAAGAGATGATAGCTGTCCAGCATGCCTTGATAGCTTTCAAGCCCCTTCTCTCACCAGGGGCTCTTCTGATCAAAACAGACAGCACAACTGTGATGTGGTATATCAACAAGCAGGGAGGGACTCGGCCCTACCCTCTATGCAGGCTGGCCATGACCCTTTGGCCCACAGCCTCTGCAAAGCAACTCCAACTGTCAGCATAATTCTTACGAGGTTCTCTCAACTCTCTGGCAGACCACTTAAGCAGAAATCATCTGGACCCACACGAGTGGCAGCTCAACAGAAAAACCTTCACACAAATAACTCAGAAATGGGGCACCACGATGGTAGACCTCTCTGCCTCCAACACCAACCACCAGCTCAGCAAGATGTTAATCGTGCATACAGCTGCAGTCATAACAGATGGGTTATCCTGCCGTCAGGCGGGTCCTCGGTCGGCCGAATTCCAAAGTCTAGGTCCGGTGTCGGTTGTAGTCGCCTCTTCCCTGACGTCAGTGCGGCAGGGGTATAGAAGAACCAGCCGACGCCATCTTCTTCAGTCTTTCTTGCCATGCGGTGCACGAAGCAGAAGCAGTTCGCAAGTGCCGGTCGGCCAGCTCCTGAGATTTACGAAATTATTGCAGCCGAAGTCTTCTTGAAAGCTAAGTACCCCGTTGGGGAAACTTTTCTTGCCTCAGACCGATGTCAGACAAAGTTAATAATTGCATTTCATGTGGGAAGCAAATACCGCACAAGGATTTCCACTCCTTCTGTATTCCCTGCATAGGCCCAGACCACGATGTCTCGGCCTGCCGTTTTTGTGCTAGATTCAACAAACGCACTATTAAGCGTCGGGCGGAGTTCGCCCATCACTATTTTGGTAAAAAATGTAATTATATTATGTCGTCGGATACTCCGACTCCAGTTTTGAGTAAAAGACGCAAAGATTAGGACCGACATACGAGGTCCGCGACTTCCACTGACACCACGCTAAGGCCAACTACCGGTTCTCAGCGAGGCGCCTACGCAGCCCCTGAGTACCGATGACACTTCATTACCGGTGTCTTCTGTGCCCGAGGTCGCAGTTTCCTCGGCCTCTATTCCGACTGCAGATACCGACACCACTTTTGGTGGGGAAACCCAGAGTTTAGACAGGCCTGCCATTTCTCAAGGTGTCTACAGGCCTTCCTCCTTCTCTATTAAGGCTTTCACAAAATCTAAAGCAGCCATTAAAACTAAAAAACAAGGACCTCAGACCCCCTCTCAAGGCCCCATGCCTAAAAAACAGATGCTCAAAATGGCTGAGGATTTGATTACTCTTATCAGGGGTTCTCAACCCCCCTCGGACAAAAGGCCCAGATTAGAGGAAGACTACCCTTCCTCAGGTCAAGCCTCTATTACCTCTGAACAATCTGAGGACCAGGAATATACATATTCTCCTTTTGAAGACTGTGATGCAGAGGAGTCTATTCTCTCGGTCTCCCCCCCTGAGGACTACTCTTTTGGGGAAACCCTACGTACTTTGAGGGAACACTTTCACTGGGAAGGCCAAGATTACTCAGATTCCAAGAAAAGGCTCAGGGATTTCCTCTTGCTCCCCCAGCATAGGCCTCTGGCTATCCCTCCTGTCTTAGAAATAGTAGATAATGTGTACACAGAAGCCAGCCTCAACCCAGATTCTTTACCTCCAGCTCCTGTTAAACCAGACAGGTATTACCGGGTTCCTGATTCACACCAGTTCCTATACAAAAGCCATACTGCTGACCCAGAAACTATTTCACAGGGTTCCAAGGGAATTAAGGCCTCTACTGCTAAAAACCCATTACCTTCAGAGAGAGATTCCAGAGCTTTAGAAAGGTGGGGGAAAAAGGTGTATACCTCGGCCACTTTAACCATGAGGGCATTAAACTGTCAGTTCCATATGTTAAAGTATCAACAGTTTTTATTATCTGAGTTGAAAAGCAAAATGACACAACCTGAGCAACCAGATTTGAGAGTTGCAGGATTTGTTGCATAGTGCAGAGCAAGTGGGTAAACATACCTTGCAGTGTGGTTTTGATGCTTTAGAGGCCTCATGTAGAGCTGCTGTTACAGGGTCTGTCATACGTAGACATGCTTGGCTCAAAGAACAAGCCTTACCAGATCATGTCAAAGCTAAATTACTAGATGCACCTCTTCAAAAAGATGTATTGTTTGGTGTTAAAGCTGAGGAGGTACTAAAGAAAATGGAGGAAAAGGTGAGAGATCAATGCAAACAGTGAAAGATTTCCTGCAGGTACAACCTCCACGTTTCAGCAGAAACTGGCCTTCAAAAAATTGGTCCTTTCCAGCCACGGACAGACCTCAAAGAGGCAGATACAGGTGCCTGAGAGGTAGAGGGCAATCTCAAGGATCATTCAGAGGCAGACAATGGCAAGCACCAACCCCAAGAGGTGGAGAAGATAGATCACAGTCATTCAGAAAGCAGACACAATGACTTTCCCCTTTACCTGCCAAGCAAAGCTTTAATGGCAGCACCTTTAGGCGGAAAACTGGCATTATTCTCAAAAAATTGGCATATTGTCACAAAAGACAAATGGATCCTGGACATTATAGACAGAGGCTACAGATTCCACTTTCACACCCTTCCAAAATGAGAGGCATGCCAAACCTGCCACAAAATCAAAGGGCAGAGGCACAAAAACAAATTTCAGCTCTCATGGACATGAAAGCTATTCAAGAGGTGCCTGCAAAAGAACAAGGTCAAGGGATTTATTCCAGACTATTCCTGGTACCAAGGAAAGACAAAGATTGGAGACCTATTTTAGATCTATCCATCCTAAACACATATTTACAGATACCAAAATTCAAGATGCTCACATTACAGCAGCTTCTTCCCATGCTGGACAAGGAGTCTTGGCTGGTAACATTGGACCTCAAGGAGGCATACCTGCATGTCCCCATCAGACAAGATTGCAGAAGATACCTCCGATTTCTTGCAGGTTCAACCAAGGAAAGACAAAGATTGGAGACCTATTTTAGATCTATCCATCCTAAACACATATTTACAGATACCAAAATTCAAGATGCTCACATTACAGCAGCTTCTTCCCATGCTGGACAAGGAGTCTTGGCTGGTAACATTGGACCTCAAGGAGGCATACCTGCATGTCCCCATCAGACAAGATTGCAGAAGATACCTCCGATTTCTTGCAGGTTCAACCCATTATCAATTCTCTGCATTGCCCTTTGGCTTATCTACTGCGCCCAGAGTGTTTACAAAATGCCTGGCATCAGTAATTGCCTTCTGCAGACTTCAAGGAATACAAATATACCAATATCTGGATGACTGCCTGATCTAAGCGGACAGCAAGGACATACCTCTGAAACACCTGGTGTTTGTAATATGACTGTTGAACTTTCTGGGATACACGGTCAACAAAAAGAAATCAAAACTAATACCCTCTCAAACAATAATTTTCCTGGGTGCCAGCTTGAATACAAACACCCAGATGGCTTACCTCACGCCAGACAAACAAGGGCAACTATCTCAATACTTCAGCAAAATGGCAACCTTCACCAGGCTGACTGCAAGGAAAGTCCTGCAGGCTCTGGTATTCATGGCATCTTGCATCCTGCTGATCCCATGTGCAAAGCTGCATATGAGGAAGCTTCAATGGTACCTAAAAAACTTAAGGTCTCAACACAGTCACAGTTTGGAAACAATCATACCACTCATTCCATGTCTTCAAAAGGCATTTGTGTGGTGGGCTGAAGCATGCCAAAGAAACAAAGGTCTCCCTTTCTGCATACCTCAAGCAAATCAAATCATCACAACAGACGCCTCGGACTACGCCTGGGGGGCACACATGAAAGATCAGTGCATTCAGGGAAAATGGTCCCAAAAAGAGAAGCTCCTACACATCAACCAAAAAGAAATGCTAGCAGTGAAAAATGCTATTATGGCCTTCAAAGACCTACTGCATCCAGGCCAGCTATTGATAAGGACAGACAACACCACAGTGATGTGGTACATAAACAAACAGGGGGGAACTCATTCATACCCCCTGTGCAGACTAGCCATGACCCTTTGGAACACAGCTCTGGAATTGCAAATCCAACTTCAGGCACAATTCCTGCCAGGGAAGGAAAACACACTGGCAGACAGCCTAAGCAGAAATATGACAGATCCACATGAATGGAAGTTGCATCCTCAAGTTTTCGCAAAGATAACTCAGGCATGGGGACAGCCAGACATAGATCTCTTTGCTACCCACAGAAATTACCAACTGAAAAAATTTTGCACAGGGACCCATCATCCACAGGCCTGGAAAGTGGATGCATTTTCCTTCAATTGGACAACATTGACAGTCTATGCCTTTCCGCCTCTCCCTCTGCTGCCCAAAGTTCTATTAAAAGCCAGAGCAGAGAGGCCGAAAATGATTCTCATTGCTCCAGACTGGCCAAGACAACACTGGTATCCACTCCTGAAGAGCCTGACACATTCCCCACCATGGATCCTACCTCTAGTGCCTCTTCTGTTGTCCCAGCACAACTTCAGAACTCTTCACAGCCAGCTCAAAAGCCTACATCTAGCCGCATGGAGAATCCCTTGATTTCACAACAGACCCTCCTCTCCAAGGAGGTGCAGGATGTCATCTTGGAGGCCAGAAGACCTTCTTCAAGAAAAGCCTACTCCGCCAAATGGAAGCGATTTTGTGCCTGGAATCAGAAAAAGGGCCAGAATCCCTGGGTAATAAATATACCTCAAATATTGCAGTACCTAGCTGAGATGTTAAACAGTGGACTTTCTTTCTCCTCCATCAAAATCCATGCTTCAGCCATTTCTGCACAATACAACACGGATCCTCCTTTATTCTCTCATCCTCTCTTAAGACAGTTCCTCAGAGGGGCTAAGAATATAAAACCCCCAAGGAAACCACCAGTCCCTGCTTGGGACCTCAACTTCAGATTGGAAAAACTGACCCTTCCTCCATTTGAGCCAGCTGCTTCAACAGAACTACAATACTTGTCATGGAAAACAGCCTTCCTTCTGGCTATCACCTCAGCACGCAGGGTTTCGGAACTACAGGCCCTCATGGCTGTGCAACCCTTCATCATTTTCCATCAGGACAGAGTTTCCTTACGAACCAACCCTACCTTTATGCCAAAGGTAGTATCCAGTGTAGCCTTGAATCAGACTATCCACTTACCCTAAACCACAAAACAAAGGGGAAAGACTACTGCATTCCTTGAACATTCACAGACAACTGCGTTATTTGGACAGGACAAAGCCATTCAGGAAATCTAAGCAACTCTTTGTGTCTTATGCTACAGGTGCTCAAGGAAAGGCTATCTCCAAACAGACAATCTCAAAATGGATAGCCCACTGCATACGCTTTTTTTACTCATTTCATGGAAAAGCTGTGCCTTCAAGCATCGGGTCCCACTCCACAGCTTTCCTCAGGGGGGTTCCTACCAAGGACATTTTGGAAGCAGCCATTTGGAGTTCAGTGCACACTTTCTCCAAACACTATCACCTTCCACATTACTCAAAATCTAGAGTGGGATTTGCCACAGCTGTCTTGCAGGGCATCCTGGCTCCTTCTTGTTCCACTTAGTGCCTGCCACCCCTACTTAGCTTTGGGATTCTACCCATCTGTTATGACTGCAGCTGTATGCACGATGAACATAGTACAGTTTTGTACCTACCATAAATGTAGATGTTCGAGTGCTCATACAGCTGCAGTCCAGGTTTCCCTCCCTCCATCCCCTCTTAGGACAGGCCTTATGACAAACACCTTCTCATACAACCTATTTGGGGTATTCTTTTATGGTGTATTTGCTTGCTAACTACTGTTTTTTGATTATTCTATATTGCATGACTACATAAGTTTATGTTTTGCCTTCCTTCTGGGGGCACCTGACATCTGGGGCAAGAAAAACTGAAGAAGATAGCGTCGGCTGGTTATTTTATACCCCTGCCGCACTGACGTCAGGGAAGAGGTGACTACAACCGATGCCGGACCTAGACTTTGGAATTCGGCCGACCGAGGACCCGCCTGACGGCAGGATAACCCATCTGTTATGACTGCAGCTGTATGAGCACTCTTAACATCTACATTTATGGTAGGTGCAAAACTGTACTTTCTGCACCAGGGAGCATCAGTGCATGGCTTGGAAAGTGGATACCCTGTCCTTCCCCTGGGTCAATCTATTGGTCTATGCTTTTCTTCTGCTACCTCTCATCCCCAGGGTACTGCTCAAAATAAAGGAGGAAAAAACAAGGACAATTCTTATAGCTCCAGACTGACCTCGCCAGCACTGGTACCCATTGCTGCGCAGCCTGTCCCCTCTGCCACCTTGGCATCTCGCTCAGATTCCAAACCTCCTGATCCAGAAGGAAGGGAAATTCATGCATCCCCAGTTGCAGACACTCAATTTGGCAGCTTGGCTTATTCCTTAACCCCGATCAATCTGCCAACCTCAGCAAACAGGATCTAGATGTTATACGTGAGGCCAGACGCCCTAGCACTAGGAAGTCTTATGTTGACAAATGGAAAAGGTTCTGCACTTGGATTCAGACTAAAGGAGTCAATACAGCACAGCCCTCCTTCCCTCTCATCCTGGATTACTTAGCTGACCTACTGCACAGTGGACTCACCTTTTCTTCTATTAAAATTCATGCCTCTGCTATCTCTGTTCATTTTCCCACTGAGCAGCCCCTTTTCTCACACCCTCTGATCAAACACTTCCTAAGAGGAGCTAGCAACTTGAGGTCACCCAGAAGAGCACCAACCCCAGCTTGGGACCTTAACTTTGTGTTGGAAAAGCTCACCCCCCCCTTCAAACCTGCCTCTTCAGCAAAGCTAAAATTTCTCTCCTGGAAGGCAGCCTTCCTACTAACCACCACTTCAGCCAGAAAGTTTGTCTGAGCTGCAAGCACTCATGGCTGTGGAACCCTTCGTCATCTTCCATGCTGACAGGGTATCTTTCAGGACTAACCCATCCTTCACGCCCAAGGTGGTGTCCAATGTGGCTCTCAACCAACCCATTCATTTGCCCACCTTTTCCCCTAACCCACAGAACAAGGGGAAAAGGATACTGCACTCTCTAGATGTGCACAGACAGCTCAGATTCTATTTAGACAGGGCTAAATCTTTCAGAAAGTCTGATCAATTGCTGGTTAGCTTTGCTGCAGGGGCAGAGGGCAAAGCAATATCCAAACAATCTCCAAATGGATAGCACACTGCATCCATTTCTGCTGCAAACAACATGGAAAGCCTCCCCCCAGGGGGTCAGGACTCACTCCACCAGAGCAGCCTCCACCTCTGTACCTTTCCTCAGAGTCCCCACCAGGGACATCCTGGAGGCTGCCACCTGGACATCTGTTCACAACTTCACCAAACATTACCAACTGCCTATTTTCTCCAAATCCAGGGTAGGGTTTGCCTCTGCAGTTTTGCAGGGTATCCTAGCCAGCCCCTAGTTTGCTTGACTGCCTCCACCCTTTTTCCTCAGCTTTGGGAATCAACCCAAATGTGAAGACTGCAACAGTGAAACATGAACATAGTATAGTTGTGTACACTTACGGTAAATGTAGATGTTCGAGTGTATTCACTGTTGCAGTCCTGGTTTCCCTCCCTCCATCTCACTGTTCTTTTTTTCTCTTTCCTTACAAGGGACTTGTTGGTATTTACTTTCTACTGGGTTCTTCCACCAGAACCTGGCTCCCACTTGGGGGCTCCTGACAGGTTAGGGCAAGAAAATCTAATGTAATGGCATCTGCTGCCTTACTTTATACTACTGATGACCTGACGTCAGTCCTGAAGTGACAGCAACCGAAGCAGAAATACTAAGCCTCTGGTATTCGGGCCGGCCAAGAGCCACCTTGGCAGGGATAACCCAAATGTGATGACTGCAACAGTGAATACACTCGAATATCTACATTTATGGCAAGTGTACACAACTATACTTTCCCCAAAACATATGTTCCCGGTTACCTCTTTCTTGCCCATCACACCCTCCAACATTTGCCATCTACGCGAGGGAAAATTTGAGTCTGCCTGGGGTATAAAAATACCTATGCAAACACTTCTAAGCAAACTTAGTAAACTCAGTCCTCTGGACTTTGTTGCATATTTGGGAGCCATACATGTATCCTCCCGTTCTTTCCTTGTGAATTGCTTATCCAGTTTCTCTTCCCAATCTTTTCTAACCTCCTCAGATTGATTCCTATAGTTATTGTGCTATATTTCATAAGCACGACTAATTGTCCCTTTAACAGCAGTTTCTGTTCTGGGTCAACTAAAAACTCTACCAGAGCATTTCTTTCACATAGTATTTTCCCTATCCCTTTCTCTTTTCCTGTACTGCGATGTCAGTCTTCCCATTCAGTTACCATTCCCTCACTAGTAATTTTCTCCCAATACATTGGTTCCCTTGCCAGTTTTCCCAAGTAAATTCCAGCCCTCTCTTGCCTGTTCTGTGTACCCCTAATTGCAGTCCATCCCTATTGGCAGAATTTTTTTCCATTCCCATGTTGGATTAGTTTTTGGAATACTTTCTGCTACTGTATGAATGCAATATTCTGTATGATGTTCATTGTGTTACACTGTTGCAGTCATTACACTTGGGTTATCCTGCCGTCAGGCGGTCCCACAGTCGGCCAGAGTTCCAAAGTCTTGGTCTGGCGTCTGTTGCTGTCGCTTCTTCCCTGACGACAGTGCGCCAGGGGTATACAAGAGGCTTCAACGCCATTTTCTTCAGTCTTTCTTGCTGCGCAGTGCCCGAAGCAGAAACAGTTCGCAAGTGCCGGTCACCCGACTCCTGAGATTTTCAAAGTAGAGTTTCAGATCCGAAGTCTTCAATAAAGTTAAGTACCCTGTTGGGGAGACTTTATTCTTGCTTCAGACCGATGTCAAAAAAAGTTAATAGTTGTATTTCTTGTGGGAAGCAAATACCTCATAAGGACTTCCACTCTTACTGTATTGCATGCCTAGGCCCTGATCGCGATGTCACTAGTCGGTTTTGTGCTAGATTTAACAAACGCAGTATAAAGAGACGTTTTGATTTTGCTTTGCACTACTTTGGCCGAAGGTTCAATTATACTATGCCGTCGGATCCAACTACGCAGAGACAAGGATAAAGACAGGCATCCAAGGTCCAAAACCGACGACGAAACCTCTTTTTAGGCCAGTCGCCGATTCTCAATGAGGTGATTTCGCACCCCCTGACACCCGCTATCTCAGAGCCACAGGCCGCCTCCGACTCCCACGAGGAGACAACTAGGCCTCTGGAAACTCAAGGTATTGGGCCTACGGAAACTAATCCCTCAGATGGGTCCAGAGCCGCTGAGCACGCATCTGCTTCTGAGGGTTTTTTCAGACCTTCACAACTTACCATTAAAGCAACAGCCAAGACAAAAGTACCATTAAAGACAAAGAAGCAAGTACAGCATTCTCCTGGACAGTCCTCATGCCTAAGAAACAGATGCTTAAAATGGCTGAAGACTTCATTACTCTAATCAGGGGTTCCCATCCCCCTCCTGAGAAAAGGCCTAGGCAGGATACAGACTATGATTCCTCTGATCAGGTTTCCATTTCCTCTGATTCCTCTTCAAACCAGGGATACTCTCTACCCCCCTATGAGGACTCTGATGCCAAAGAATCTATCCCTTCAGCCTCTCCTCCTGAGGATTATTCTTTTGGGGAAACTTTACATACCATGAGGGAGCATTTCCATTGGGAAAGTCAGGATTATTCAGAATCCAAGAAAAGGCTCAGGGATTTCCTTTTATTGCCTCAGCACAGGCCCTTGGCTATTCCACCTGTGCTAGATATTGTGGATGATGTGTTCTCTGAATCCAGCTTATCTCCTGATTCTTTGCCTCCTGCACCAGCCAAACTAGATAGGTATTAGAGTCCCTGACTCTCACAAGTTTCTTTATAAAAACCCTTCTGCTGATTCAGAAACTGTTTCCCAGGGTCCAAAAGGGGTTAAGGTTTCCATTGCAAAAAATCCAGTACCCTCTGACAGAGATTGCAGAGCTTTGGATAGATGGGGGAAGAAAGTTTACACTTCTGCAACTTTAGCAGTAAGGGCTTTAAATTGCCAGTTTCACATGCTTAAGTACCAACAGTATTTAATGGCTCAGTTAAAACAGTAAATGTTTGCAAGCTCAGAAGCTCCTGACTGTAAAGAAATGCCGGATTTATTGCATGCAGTTGAACAGGTGGGAAAACATACTCTGCAATGTGGTTTTGATTCTTTAGCGGCCTCTTGTAGAGCTGCAGTTACAGGTTCTGTGATTCGAAGATGTGCTTGGTTAAAAGAACAGTTTACCTGAACATGTTAAGGCAAAATTATTGGATGCTCCTTTACAGCATGATACCTTGTTTGGTGTTAAGGCAGAAGAGGTGTTAAAGAAAATGGAGGATAAAGCTAAATCTATGCAAACAGTCAAGGATTTCTTACAGGTACAGCCACCTTGATTTAGCAGAAATTGGCCAACAAAGAATTGGTCCTTTCCAGTGTCAGACAGGCCACAGAGAGGCAGATACAGACGCCCAAGAGGCAGATCTCAACCCCAAGGCTCTAACAGACGACGACAGTGGGGCACCTCAACCCCAAAAGGAGGTGAGGGCAAGTCTCAGCCTTACATGACAGTCCCAATGACTTCCCCCTTCGTACGCCAAGCACTTCCCTTTTGGCAGCCCCCTTAGGGGGAAAACTAGCACTTTTTTCTCAAAACTGGCAAACAATCACCCAAGACAAATGGGTTCTGAATATTGTATCTCAAGGTTACAGGTTCCGCTTTCATACTTTATCAAGGCTAAAAGGAATGCCAGACCTGCCACAGAATCAATGGCCAGAGGCACAAAAACAAATTTCAGCCCTCATGGACATGAGAGCTATTCAAAAAGTACCGCAACAGGGGCAAGGATTTTACTTAAGACTCTTCCTGGTCCCCAGAAAGGACAAGGCCTGGAGGCCCAGACTAGACCTTTCAATTCTAAATACTTACCTGGATATTCCAAAATTCAAAATGTTGACATTACAGCAGCTTCTGCCCATGCTGGGCAAGAAGGCTTGGCTTGTTACTCTGGACCTCAAAGAGGCATACCTGCATGTCCCTATCTGACAAAATTGCGGAAGATACCTCAGATTCAAAGCTGGTACAATCCACTACCAATTCTCTGCACTGCCCTTTGGCTTATCTACTGCGCCCAGGGTCTTTACAAAGTGCCTGGCACCAATAATTGCATTTTGCAGACAAAAAGGAATTCAAATATATCCATACCTGGACGACATCCTTTGTCTCTGCTTGAATGAGGCAATTCTTCTACAGCATCTGGCATTTGTAAAAAGGTTGCTAATTTCTCTAGGGTACACAGTAAATGAAAGGAAGTCAAAACTAGTGCCCTCACAACAGATCATATTCCTGGGTGCCAGCTTAAATACAACGGCCCAGATGGCTTATCTCATGCCAGTAAAACAAAACCAAAGACACGCACGTGAGACTGAGTGCAAGGTTCAACCAGTAACTTGAAAAAACGATCCAAAAACGAACCAGCACAAGGTAAAATACGGCTATATTCTCATCATTTATTAATCGAAAAACATACCGGTTTTGGCTGGATTAAGCCTTCTTCGGTGTAAATAATTACAATAATGGAAAACTGCTCCATCCTGGTACAACCTTTATATAGAAAGATGTGTTGATATAACAAGATGTCTTAAAGGCATATCCCTAAATTAACCCACATTCAATATGCATATATCAAAAACATGACTAAAGTTATAATACACAATTGGTGCTGAAAACAATATTATGTTCATATAGAATGATATATGCAATATTAGAAATATGATAATATTCATGTAATAATACATAAAAGATACATTCCATGATACATAGGAAATATGCATATTATGATGCATAGAAAAGTAGGCTGACACTTATTCCAATTCATTTAATCCAGGTTTGAAAAGAGCCCCTAACCTGGTAATCCAAGTTGATTCCATATTGTCTATCGTGCCAGCCTGCTTTAAAACTTCTATGCATAGAAATCTTGTCAGTAATAAATTTAAATTGTGAAGTAGGGTGACTGATGGTATGTTTATATAAAGCATTGGACAACCTGTGATTTCTGATGGCACTAAGATGTTCACTAATTCTAAATTTCAAAGGTCTAGATGTCTGACCAACATGAAATGAAGAACAGGTGCATGTCGCTAAATAGATAACCCAATCTGAACTGCAGTTGCCGAAAATGTTGATCTGATATACCTTAGAGTTGTTTTTGCTAGAAAATTCCTTAGTTTTCAAAATCTATTCACAGGCACTGCAGTGTCCGCATGGGAAGCATCCAACCAAAGGGTCACCAAAAATTGTTGTTTGAACTGTTGTGGCAGGTTTATATCTTTTGTAATGAGTCAATTGAGAATGAATAGTGCGACCCCTGCAATATATGAGAAAGCACATTTCTCTGGTAAAATCTCATTAAGATATTCATCAGCCTTCAGAATGTCCCAGTGTTTATTAATAATCTCCCTAAATCTGATTGTATTGTTCCCAAAGGTAGTAACAAGCCTGATTGGTTGAGCAATATTAGAGTTGTCCTCATTCCTATGTTGTTTGTATTGTAATAAAGTGGAGCGAGATATCTCCTTGGTCAAGTCCAAAGTATTGGAAATATGATATTTGGAATATCCACTACTTACAAGCCTATTAGACAGATCTTGTACACATACTCTATAATCCTCATCAGATGAACAAATGCATTTGAGGTGGGATTTCGGAATGTTTTGGATGATGTAGCGGGGATGAAAACTGGATGCATGTAATACTGTATTGTATTGCGGGAACTTCCTATGTACCTAGTAGCAAGTGTGTGATCTTCCTGTCTACAAACTACTACATCCAGAAACACAATTTCTTGATGTTGTATATTTAAAGTGCATTGGATCTCCCATGGATTGTTATTTAGATATTTAACAAAATCAAATACTTGTGTCTTATCACCCCGCCACACCATCAACAATCATCTAAATATCTTCTCCAGATATCCAAGTTGTTGATATACAAGTTATGATCAGAATCATATATAAATGATTGTTCGAAAAATCCCATAAATAAATCAGCATATATGGGGGCAAAGGATGCCCCCATAGCCGTGCCTCTGATCTGCCAATAAGCTTGTCCCTCAAAATAAAAAATGTTTTTCTTAATACATAATCAGTAAGTGTCAAAAGGAAATTATTGAAACCATTAGTATTTAAGTGCGACCTATCCAACCAATAAGAGATGGCAGAAATACCAGCGTCATGGGGAATGCTCGTGTAAAGCGATGAGACATCTAGTGTGCATAACCACCAATCTGCTTCCAACTGTGAATCCTGAATGATATTTAAAAATTCAGTTGTGTATTGTAGCCTAGGTCTAACATTAGGCAATAAAGGTGCAAGATAGTAAGTGAGGAAAGCAGATAATGGTTCGGTTAGAGAGCCTCTCCCAGAAACAATGGGCCTCCCAGGGGGGTTGGTAGGATGTTTGTGAATTTTTGGAAGACGATATAAATATTGAGCAATAGGCTCAGCCACTTTAAGTTGTTTACAAACATGTTTACTAATAATACCTTCATCCATAGCTAGATGCAAAAAAGAATCTATATGTATTTTAAAGTTAGGTGTCGGATCGACACCCATCTTGATATAAAATCGAGCATCAGATAGTTGCTTCAAAGCTTCAGCTTGATACATTTGGAGATCCATAACAACAATACCACCTCCCTTATTAGCTGGGGTGATAATGTCATGATTCTGTTGAAATTCTTGTAACGCTAGTTTTTCTGCTTGGGTAAGATTGTATGTGTTAGTAGGTTGGTATCTGGTCGAAAAATGTAAATCTTTAATGACACATTCCTTAAAAATAGCAACATGTTTGTACATTGGTGGTTGAAAATCCGACTTACCGAATTTAAAACCAGAAGATCTTTGAGAAAAGTCATTATCTGAAAAAAATGTTTTTGAGATTAACCAATCTACAAAAGTCATGAATATCCTTGACCAAACTATGTTCAGAAACAAATGAGGTTGGGACAAAATTAAGTCCTTTGTCCAATACTTTATTATGTATAGGAGATGGTTCAAAAGAGGATATGTTATGTACATTGTTCACGGTTTCACAATATTCTGTAGGAGAAGTTGTAAGCTTTGTGGGCCTGTGTCTATGCTTTCTACCACCCCTACATCTCTGACACCTAAAGGGTCTGATTGTTTCCTTTTGGGAGCTGGGGACCCCTGGTAGGAAGGGGCATCACTCTGTGGCAGAGGATGTATCATCTTCCGAATTACCACTGACAACAGAATCCTTCCTTCTCAATATTGATCTTGGTCTTTTTCTACCATAATTGTTTTTATTCTTAGTCAGTAAACCTAACATACTTTTGTGTAACAAATGGTTTACCTTTGTCGTAATCCAACAAATCCCTCTGAAATTTGTGTGTTTTCCTCTTTGCCAGCTGTTGTTCAAGAGTGGCTAATTCCTTGGCCAAATTAGTAATATATTCCCTATAACATTCTTCGGTTTCAAAACTTAGGGCCACGCCAGACAAATTCAATTAACTCAATATTTTCAATTACTGGCAAAAAAGTCCCATCTCCCTGCAAGAAAAATTCTGCAGGCCTGGGGATTCATGGCATCCTGCATACTACTAATACCATATGCCAGACTGCATACGAGGAAATTACAATGGTACCTAAAAAGTGTGTGGACTGAACACTCTCACAGCTTAGAAGCAGTAATACCAATGATTCCCTGCCTACAACAGGAGTTTCGCTGGTGGGTACAGGCATGTCACCTAAACAAGGGTCAGCCTTTTACCCTACCCACAGCCGGGCAGACATGCTTCGGATTATGCCTTGGGAGCACACATGGCAGGAAAATGCATTCAGGGCAAGTGGACCACAGACCAGAATGCATCTTCACATCAATCAAAAAGAGATGTTGGCTGTTCAAAATGCCCTAACAGCTTTCAAGGACCTTCTGCATCCAGGACAATTATTATTAAAGACGGACAACACCACAGTAATGTACATAAACAAGCAAGGGGGGCACTCATTCTTATCCCCTATGCAGGCAAGCCATGACCTTGTGGAACACAGCTCTAACGTATCAAGTTCATCTGCAAGCACAATTCCTGCCAGGAAAGAAAAATACTCTGGCAGACGATCTAAGCAGAAATATCATGGACCCTCCTGAATGGAAATTGAATCCACAAATCTTCAGCATGGTAACGCAAAAATGGGGATGCCCAGACATAGATCTTTTTGCCTCATCACTGAATTGCCAACTACAAAAATTCTGCACAAGGACTTATCACACACAAGCATGGAAAGTGGATGCTCTCTCGTTCAGCTGGAAAAGCCTAAAAGTTTATGCCTTCCCACCACTGCCTCTCCTTTCAAAGGTACTCTAAAAGCCAGACAAGAAAAAACGCAGATGATCCTGATTGCTCCAGACTGGCCACGCCAGCACTGGTACCCAATCTTGAAGACCCACCATGGATTTTGCCTCAAATTCCACACTTTCTGACTCAACAAAACAATCAGATCCTGCACGGTCAGCTCAAAACCCTAAACCTGGCTGCATGGCAGATTCATTAGTCAAACAGGCAACACCTCTCTCTAAAGCTGCTATGGATGTCATTTTGGAGGCCAGGAGGCCTAGCACCAGGAAGGCTTACTCAGAAAAATGGAAAAGATTCTGCACCTGGAACCAGGCTCAAAGCCTTGACCCTCTTGTTCCAAACATTCCTCAGATTTTACAATACTTAACTGAGATGCTGGACAAAGGCCTATCCTTCTCATCAATTAAGATCCACGCCTCTGCCATTTCAGCACATTACAACACGGATCCTCCTTTATTCTCTCATCCCTTGCTAAAGCAGTACCTCAGAGGGGCTAAAAACATAAGACCACCCTGGAGAGCACAAACACCGACTTGGGACCTCAATTTCATTTTGGAAAAACTGACCCTGCCACCTTTTGAGCCAGCCAATACAGCCGATCTAAAATTTTTATCATGGAAAACAGCTCTGCTCCTGGCAGTAACTTCAGCAAGAAGAGTCTCAGAGCTACAGGTGTTAATGGCAGTGGAACCTATTATAATTTTTCATCAGGACAGGGTTTCTTTAAGGACAAACCCAACCTTTATGCCAAAGGTGGTATCTAGTGTGGCTCTTAACCAAACCATCCATTTGCCAACTTTTTATCCAAACCCCCAGATTAAAGGGGAGAAACTTCTGCACTCTTTGGACATACACAGGCAGCTACGCTTCTACTTGGACAAAACAAAAGCTTAGAGGAAAACTGAGCAACTGTTTGTAGCATGTGCTGCAGGATCACAGGGCAAGGCTATCTCAAAGCAGAGTATATCCAAATGGATAGGACACTATTCGTTACTGCTACACACAGCATGGAAAAATCGGTCCCTAATAACATTAGGCCACATTCCACCAGGGCAACTGCCATTTCAACAGCCTTTCTCAGAGGAGTACCTACCAAGGAAATTTTGGAGGCTGCAACTTGTTCAGTGCAAAACTTGAGAGAGGACCCCCCCACACACACACACACACACACACACTTTAATTTCCACCTCTGATATCTTCTATATCCTCCTAATAAACCTTATAAATTTATCAGGGAATGCAAATGCTTCAATTGCCCTACTCATAAATTCCCAGCTTACTGTGTCACATGCTTTTTCTGCCTCAAGACCCACCAACAGCAATGGTATTTTCTTAAATCCTCTTTCCCTGTGGATCATCATTGTTCTGTTAATATTAAATGTGTGGCTTACCTCCACAAAGCCACATTGATCCATATCTATCAGTTTTGGCATCTTTTTACTCGTCCCAGATATTCCTCTGAATAATCATCCTGAATTCATTTCTTTATCAAATTCACATAGTCTCTTCTGTCCAGATGTGTTCACTACTCGTTGTGTGTTTGTGTGTATATATGTATAATATATATGTATGTCATTTAAAGATAACATGGAAAGTGTCATTTTGATAAGTTATTCCCACTTGTTGTGTATAACAGCTTTTTAATGTCTAGTTTTAGCTTTTGTATTACAAACGTACACTAATGTTTGGTAGGTTGATCTTTTATACAGTTTTTCATGTTATATTCATTTGAACCTTTGTTGCATCTCACAAGAGTTTGTTTTAATAAAAACCCTCAACCAACCCCCCCCCCCCCCAGACCACCACCAGAACCTGTTAACGTAATACTAATGCACATCTTCCAGTAATAACCCTCCTGATAGGAAAAATTGTCCCAGACTGACAGCCAAACTCCCAAGGTTGAATTAACCTATTATCCATACCAAGATGCATTGTGCACCCTGTGCGTCTACTTCCACTAAGTGTTGTCTGTTTTTGTTTTATCTTTATTCATCTCCCAGATGCAGAAAACAGCACAAATGCTTTCAGAAACAGCATTTCATAGCCACTGAAAGACTGTATTCTGTTTCTAGTGACTCCCCTATCAGATTGTCTCCATAGAAACTTGAGAACGATACACAGTTGCTTTTCATATTGCACTGTGATCATTTATTTCCCAGAGGAATGTTTTTCATTATATTTATTGTTTTATTTGCTTCCCCTTAAAAGTTATTATTAAATCAAGCCAAGGGCCTTGATCTAGTCATAGTCTTATGTAAAAGTAAGAAAAAAGCATATTAATTTTTTTTGTATCATGCTCTTTTGTCCAGGCTTTCTTCTGTTTTTACATTGCAGTGCCTATATTTCTTAAAACTGAACAAGAAAGAGAAAGAAAGAAGGAAAAAATAGGGGCATCTGTTTACTTTAACATCCCTATTGCACACAAAAATAATTAAAAAAGCTTTACTTTATAGCATGCAATATGTCATTTATTGTAAAAATACTGTTAAGAACAAAAAATTTTTACTTGACTCTCTCCTTCCTTTTCCATCTTCTAAATGTTCCAAGTATTAATGCCATATGCCTTGTGTTGTGTTGTATGCCTCGTATGCCTACAACTTTAACAAAGTTAAAAATAATCCAATATTTCCAGTTTTCTTGTTCCTTCATATTTCACAAGTGTAAGAATACATTTATTCAGTTTCAAAAGTTTCTGATTTTTCTTCCTGTCAATGTCCGTCTCCCAAGTCCAGTCTCTGGTTCATTTCCAACATACTCCTGGTTCTTCTAATTAACTCCTACGCTTTTTTCTTCTCTCAAGCATTTTCATTTGGAATATTGGAAAGTGTTTCACTGGCATAGTTTCTCTATGGGCTTTATTATCAGAAGAATAAGAAACAGAATCCCCTTCTGTTTGATAGCTCATCTTTTGTTGGATAAACTTTAGATTTTCCTCAACATGTTCTCCATCAAAAATTATTTTAACTCTCCATGAAAAAAAATATTCTGAAAATGGCTGGATACATCACCTTGAATCTCTCACCTGCTAATCAACATTCCCTGATTGCTCAAATAAATTAGCTCCTCTTCTGCGTGGTGTACAGCGAGTAATAATTTTCCACAAGCACTTTACTGTCTCCCACTTTTAGTACTTTGTCCTTTTGCCACAGTTTTTTTTTTCAGAATCAACTTTTTCTGCAGGGTGGATTGTGTCTTTACTATTAAAAGTGTGGGTTGCTTTTTCATGGCCAAGTGTGGAGCATACACACAATGTGTCCTTTCCATTAACTGCTGTGGAATGCCAATACAGTTGCTTATTTCTGATTTCATAAAATTAATAGTCTGTTCCTTCCAGTTTCTTTGGTACAGTAGAAAAGCTCAGGTTTTCCCTAAGTGCTCTGTCCTCTAATTCTACCATTTTTGGATACATCCCTTCTTGAGCAGTTCCATACTCAGTCGGCCTTTTCATCATATTGACCTCTGATTTTTGCAGTTTTATCAGCTCATGTAAATATATGTTTAAAGCTTTTTCCATTGAGTTGATACTCATTCAGGGTTTCATTTATTTTAATCAGTTTTGAGCAAATTTGATTTCATTTTTCCTGTAGATTACTGGAAGTCCTGTACCAAAGCTGGACCTTGAACTGCTTTTTGCTGAACAGCTGCAGGATTCTTCCCAGCCACTGTTTTCTCCTCAGCTTTTGCGATTGGTTTTCTTTTTGGTTCTCTGAATTTCTCTTTTGTTGGCATACAGGCATTCGTCCATTTACTGGCCAGTTACTAATACTTGCCCAAAAAGACAAAATCACTGGCTGTCTTTTCTGAGTTTATTTTCACATTGGGAGAGCTGAAATTAATAATCCAAAAACTGGACAGTGAAAGGCACAAAACTGAAGGCTGGTAAAACAAATTTTAATGCCACAAGTGGAAATGATACATGCGTTTTCGTCTAAGAAAACCCTCAGACTTCTTCAGAACAGTCAATAAGACGCCATATCATATGAGCAATTTATACATTCATCAAATGAATTAATGAGCAATCAAACACTAAAAGGCTAGTTGAATGTCAAAAACTGTGATACAGAACTATAAATTCTAAAATGTAAACAATATATAATTAACATAGTCAAAAATGTTCAATGGTAAAAAAAAGTACGTCCATGTACAAAATATCAGAAGACATATATGTATAAAAAAATCAAAATATAAAATGTATATACACACATTATAATTTAGCTGCCCTCAATTTAAGTAAAGGTACCAATGAAATGTGGTCATTGAGACCAGGGGGTTTGTTGGATTCCAAAAATAACTGCCAATAGGTGTCTCTATATTCCAACCTGTATTCTCAGGGCACCCCTCTCAATTCTTTGGGTACAGTTTCCATCACAAAAGAAAATTTAGCATTAGTACATAATAAAGAATGTTTATACAGTACATTGTTAGCATTGCGTTTGCTCATGTATTCATATATTCTGCGTTAGAGCTGCCTCTTGGTTTTACCAACATAGAAACTGTCACAATTACCACAGGTAACTAAATAAACCAGGCCCTGGGAATTACAGCTGGTATAAGTTTTAGCTGATGGAGTTCTTTGTCTACGTGATAAAACAACCTGTTCTTTGTTGGAAATAAAAGAACATCGGTTACATGCTCCGCATTTAAAAGTGCATTTCCTTCTATGAGCAAAAACGTCATCATGTCTAACCAATTCAAGTATACTTTTGATGTTTTGTCCCTTCCTAAACACCAGTTTAATAGGTTTACCTTTCAAATTAGGTAAATCAGTAATGTCTGAAAATCTATCCCATTGTCTCAACACAATGTTCTTGATTTGATGTGCATTGGCACTGACGTTAGTGACAAAAATGCCCTGTTGTAACCATTCTCACTGAAGGTCTTCAACTATGTTAGAAAAGCCCCCACCCATACCTAAGATAGGGTTGTAAAGGGTTTTTCTTCCTTGTGTAACCTCTGCCTGAACAGAATTAATAAGTGCGATAGGGTAGCCTCGTTCTAGAAACATGTGCTTTAACACTGCACATTCAGCAAGATAATTAAGGTCATCAGAGGTCATACGGCAAATACGCACAAATTGTCCTTTGACAATATTTTTTCTGAGGAAATGGATGTGTGCTGTTTAAACTAATATAGGTATTGGAGAAAGTAGGCTTTCTAAATACAGTAGATATAAAGCAATTGTTGGTTTTTGTGTATTGAAACATCTGAATAATGAAGATAGGTAACATCAGTTTGATAGGTAAACCTGAAAAAAATCAGTTTGGTTAAGGTAGGAGATAAATTCTTTCAAAAGAACATCACCACCCAACCAAAAAATACAAATATCATCCAGGAACCTTGAGTAGAAATTCCCATACTGGGAATAAACACAAGTATGAACAAATTTGTGCTCCCATACAGATACAATGATGTCTGCAAAAGTTGGGGGCACAACAGGCCCCCATGGCTACTCTGGATTCCTGGCGATAAAATTCACCCTCAAAAAATAAAAAAAATATTTTTCAAAACAAGCAGCTAAAAGGGCAGCTAAATTATAATTTATGTGTATATACATTTTATATTTTGATTTTTTATACATATGTCTTCTGATATTTTGTATATTTACATACTTTTTTAACATTGAACATTTTTGACTATGTTAATTATACATTGTTTACATTTTAGAATTTATAGTTCTGTATCAAATACAGTCAGTTTTTGACATTCAACTAGTTTGTGACATTAAACTTATTCATGTTCACGATTTATTAATTTGCAATGATAATCCAATAGTGTTTTACAATTGATATTTAAGTTAACTTTGTTCAGGATTTATATTATTCCATCAGTATTAGTGTAGGAAATCATAAGATTTTTTTAGTAATGAATTTCATTCCCATTTTTATTAGCATGTTCTCATTTTTTTATATTCTAACATATTTTAGTATGTTTTTATACTTGTGCCTTTTAGTGTTTGATTGCTCATTAATTCATTTACTTGATGAATGTATAAATTGCTCATATTATATGGCATCTTATTGACTGTTCTGAAGAAGTCTGAGGGTTTCTTAGACTAAAACGCATGTATCATTTCCTCTTGTGGCATTAAATTTGTTTTACCAGCCTTCAGACTGTGCCTTTCACTGTCCAGTTTTGGATTACTGGTTTCATTTTTCTGGACTGGGACTCTTTTGTTGAGCTGAAATTAAGCTGTTACTCAGGGTGCAGCTGTCTTGGAAGTTTCTATGAGACCCAAGTCTGAATGGAACCCCCAAAATAGATCTAAATATAGATGTATTTTTGCTGAGGAAGAAAAGCTATTTTACCAAAGTGTCTAGCAGAGACAATCCTGTAAGATGGAGTGAAAAAGATTTTTTGAATGTTCTCTTGGAATCCCAGCCTGCATAGGAGATCCTGTTCATCTTTTCTGGTACACAGTTTTGCTTTGATGGAAACAGGAAACCTGTAGAGTAGTAGTGCACTGAGAAAGCCAAGTGAGAGATTTCTGACACTTTGCTCGACAAAAATGAGCAAATCATCAACGTATGAAAACGTGGACACCTTCTAGCCTGCAATGGACTACAACTAGAGCTAGACACCTTGTGAACACACTTGGAACAGTGGATATAGCCCAAAGCGTAAGGCAGAGAACTGACAGTGTGACCAAGACACACACAACCTTAAACGTCTGAAGTCTGGATTGGTAATGGTAAGAATGTAATAAGCATCTTTTAAGTTACCAAAAAACTCAAATGATGAAAAGGGATAAGAGATTGAAAAGAGAAAGCAATAACAAACTGGTTTAGGAAAGAAAGGTCCCAGACTGATCTCTAGGCAGTTTCTTTCTTTTGCACCAGAAACATTCTTGAATAAAAACCTCTTCCCCTTGGGGAAAGGAGGAGCTGTTTCTGTTAGCCTCTGAGAAAGCAGGTGGTGTAGGACAGGAGGAAAAAGAGGGATATGGTCAGTTGGTTTTACTTCCACAAGCTGGGATATATGTATGGCTTCCAGGTATCCCAACAAAGTCTAGAAGATTTAGGATCTTTGCTTGGAAATGTTTGCGTATTTTTATTATCCCAAGAAGACTCCAAAGAATTTTTCTTCAGGTAGATTGCAAATGTTAGAGGTGTGATGGGGAAGAAAGATAATTGGGAGCATAATTTTTGGGAGTGTAATAAGTTGGCAGACTTCAAAAATTCCCTGTAGGATTACTGTACCCGAAATTCTTGGAGAACAAATTGGTGTAACTAAGGAAATTTTGTTTTTGATCTGTGATGCAGAATATGAATTGTCCTGACATGGTAAGGGCTTGCTGAGTTTTATTCTGGTGGCTATCGAAAAAAAAAATTACAAGAAAGTAGAAATCAAATTATAAACTAACTGTACCAGAAGTAGTGAATATAGTAAAAGAGAAAACAACTAGAAGTGAGAACTTTAAACATGGATAGGAGCAAATTACATAGAAAAAAGAGAAATGTGGGAACAATACATGCAGAACAGTGTTTTGGAGGAGGAATGAGGTTTAAGGGAAGGCAAAAATTGAGTGAACCTTGTAATGTTTGACAGTAACTGGTTAGCTAAAAGTGACAATGTTTGCAACTGAAAATATGTCAGTATGGTTTGTTTTCTTTTATGTCAATATAAATTGCCTACGTCATAAGGGATAATTTTAATAGAGATGTTTCTAGTTTAAAAAAAAAAGTTTCTAGGTCACATATCCGAGCTTCTCATGATACCTGTGGCAAGACTCCACATGAGAAAGATGCAGTGATATCTGAATTCTGTCTTTGTTCCTCTCACCAGCACCCATTGTGTCTTGAGTCCAGTTCTGGGGTTTCTGAGAAGAGAAATTAGGTGGAAACACCAAATGCCCATGATTCCAGTTATCCTGTTTTTCACTCATGTTGCAAAGCAAGAAGTTACCACAGGTGCCTTGGACTTGTTTGGGGAACAGTGTCAAAGCGGAAAAATGTGCAAGGTTAACTGGGGTATCAAAAACAGACACAAGCTCATAAATATGAGAGATATGCTTGACAGTAGCACAGTGATATGGTACTTAAGCAAGGGGGAGAGCTTGCTCGCTATACAGACTTAACAGTGTTAGCTTGGAATAGCTTTACAGCATAGTCGCACCCTGCAGGCATCTTACATTCCAGCAGAGCAAAATTGTGTGGCAGATGAGCTAAGCAGGACAAAGGCTGACTCAGTAGGAAACTAGATCAGTGGTTCTTCCAAGATTTGACCCTTCTGTGAGGAATTCCTCAAGTAGAATTTTTTGCCTTCTGCTTGAGCAATCAGCTGGTAAAATTCTGCTCCAGGACTCTATGCAATATTGCCTTGAAGACAGATGCATTTTCATTTCCTCAGTCAGAAATGTTCATGTATGCTTTTCTACCCTTTACACAGATATCTAGTGTACATCTGAAGATTCAAAAGGAATCCACTAAGGATCATTGTGGCGACTCACTTCTGAGACAGGCAACAATGGATGTTCTTCGTGTTTCACTGTTGCAGTCATTACATTTGGATTTATCTGCCTGCAGGTAGCTCTCAGCCGGCCTGAATACCAGAGTCTTGGATTCCCACGTCGGATACTTTCTCCTCTTCCATGATGTCAGGTCATCAGGGGTATAAAACATGCACACAATGCTTTTACATCAGTCTTTCGTGCCAAACGGTGCCCGAAGCAGAAGCAGTTCGCAAGTGCTGGTTGGCCGACTCCTGAAATTTTCCTTTTGGAGTTTCAGAAGCGAAGTCTTCAAAAAAGCTAAGTACCCCATTGGGATCCTTTTTCTTGCTCTTAAACTGATGTTAGTAAAAGTTAACAATTGCCTTACCTGTGGAAAGCAAATACCTCATAAAGATTTTAATTTTTATTGCATTTCTTGCTTAGGCCCAGACCACGACGTCTCTCTGTCGGTTTTATGCTTTATTCATCCCCCTAACTATTCGTCTGTCCAGTTTTGCAGAAAATTATTTTGGTACTCTGTTTAACTATCCAGAAATGTCGTCGGTAAGCCATCCGACTACCGATATTCCGAAAAAGCGTAAAGATAAAGACGGACACAGACCGCATAGGTCCAAATCTGCCGACCTACGCTTCCGCTAAGCTAGTCACCAGTTCGCCGGTACTCAGTGAAGCGCTTTCGCAGCCCCTGATACACGCTACTTCAGATTCACAGGCCTCTGCCGAGACCCATTCGGAGTCCGGTATGCTGCGAGATGCTTCTTCGACTATGGAACCTGCGGATGTCTCTACCTTGGATGGGTCCGGAACCGCTGAGCAGGCACCGGCTTCTGAGGGTGTATTCAGGCCTACAGACTTGCATTTCAAACTAACGCCATCATCTTCTTCAAGGCCAAAAACTCGACCCATGCCAAGAAAACCAACGTCCAAACCGCATGGTCAGGCCCATCTGCCTAAAAAAATAAGAATGGCTGAAGACCTTATCACTTTAATTAGGGGAAATCAGCCTTCCCCCTCAGAGTCCTAGAACTGATTTTCCTTCTGATTCTTCTGATCAGGAGTCTGAAATTTCTGTTTCTTCTGATTACCAGGATTTGCCCTTATCTACCTATGAGGATTCTGATGCAGAGGATTCCATTCCTTCTGCTTTCCCCTCCAGAAGATTTTTCTTTTGGTAAAAGCCTTGCACACTCTTAGGGAGCATTTCTGCTGGGAAAGCTCCAAAAAGAGGCTTAGGGAATTCTTACTGCTCCCTCAACAAAGGCCTTTAGCTATCCCTCCTGTCCTGGACATTGTAGATGATGCCTTCTTGGAATCCAGCCTGGCCCCAGACACTTTACCTCCAGTTCCCAGAAAACCTGACTGGTATTAGAGTACCTGACTCTCTCAAGTTCCTCTTCAAGAATCCTACTGCGGACCCAGAGACCATTTCCCATGGACCTAAAGGCATTAAGGCTACCACTGCCAAAAACCCTACCCCCTCTGATAGAGATTCCAGGGCCTTGGACAGATGGGGTAAGAAGGTATACACTTATGCTGCTTTGGCCATTAGGGCCTTAAACTGCCAGTTTCATATGTTAAAGTATTAGCATATTATGGGACTACGTAAACAGGAAATGATGTTGATTCCTGACTGTGCTGTACATAAAGAATTACAGGATTTAATGCATTCTGCTGAACAAGTTGGTAAACATACTTTGCAATGTGGTTTTGACTTTTTAGAAGCATCTTGCAGGGCTGCTGTCACAGGGTCTGTACTTAGAAGGCATGCTTGACTTAAGGAGCAATACTTGCCAGATCATGTTAAAGCTAAATTACTGAATGCTTCCTTAAACCAAGACTGCCCATTTGGCAACAAAGCAGAAGTCCTTAAAAAGATGGAGGAAAAAGCTAAATCTATGCAAATTGTTAAAGATTTCCTGCAAGTACAGCCTTCCAGATTTAGTAGGCATTGGCCTTCTAAGAATTGGTCCTTTCCAGTCCCTTCCAGGCCTTCTCAGTCCAAACCCAGGAACAGCAGACCACCTAGGCTACAGTCTCAAGGCACATACAGGCCTAAGCAGTGGAGGGCTCCCACTTCCAAAGCTGGTAGTAGTAAGACACCCCCCTATGGAAAAATGTCACAGTGACTTAACCTTAAACCTTCCAAGCCCTGCTCAACTGCCTGCTCCCTTAGGGGGAAAGATTGGCCTGCATGCAAAAAACTGGGAACTCATTACCCAGGACAAATGGGTTTTAAATATATTATGCCAAGGATACAGATTCCACTCCACAACTTACCATCCCCAAACTGTTGTCCAGACCTACCCCCAAATCAGTGGGTAGAGGCTCAACAGCCAATTCTCTCTCCTCTAAGTATCAGTACTATTCAGCCTGTCCCAGCAGAAGAAAGGGGACAAGGTTTTTACTCAAGACTCTTCCTGGTATCCAGAAAAGACCGCTCCCGGCATTCTATTCTGGACGTTTCTATTCTAAACACCTTTTTAGTGATCCCAAAATTCAAAATGCTAACACTTCAACAGCTGCTTCCTATGCTAGGCAAAGATGCCTGGTTGGCAACCTTAGACTTCAAGGAAGCTTACCTGCACATTCCAATAAGGGAATCTTGCAGTAAATACCTATGCTTCACAGCAGGCTCCATGCACTATCAGTTCTCTGCACAGCCCTTTGGCTTGTCTACTGCACCCAGGGTATTCACAAAGTGTCTAGCTCCAGCCATTGCATTTTGCAGGCAGAGAAACATTCAAATATACCCATACCGGGATGATTGTGTAATTCAGGCAGAAAGCCAGGACATGCTATTAAAACATCTGGCATTTGTAAAGAAACTTCTAACCTCACTGGGGTACGCCATAAACGAAAAGAAATCTCATCTAGTACCCTGCCAACAAATTGTATTCCTGGAAGCAAGCTTGAACACAACTTCCCAGATGGCGTACCTCACGCCAGAAAAACAAGTTTATTTGACAGCTTACTGCATACTACTGGCCCCAAAGACCCAGCTGTCTGCAAGGACAATCCTGCAAGCCCTGGGGTTCATGGCCTCTTGCATTCTACTAATTCCATATGCAAGACTGCATATGAGGAAACTACAGTGGTATCTAAAAAGCCTATGGTGTCAACATTCTCAGGACCTGGAGACAATGATTCCTATCATTCCTTGTATAAAGACAGAGTTCCTTTGGTGGGCAGAGGCCTGCCACCTAAACAAGGGGCTTCCTTTCAATCTACCCCCTGCTGCCCAAACTCTGACTACAGATGCATCAGACTGTGCATGAGAGGCTCACTTGGCAGGGTGGTGCATTCAGGGCAAATGGAACCAGAGTCAAATGCACCTGCATATCAACTAAAAAGAAATGTTAGCTGTACAGAATTCCCTGACAGCCTTCAAAGACCACATTCTTCCAGGGCAATTATTGGTAAAGACAGACAACACCACAGTTATGTGGTACATAAACAAGCAAAGGAGAACCCACTCGTACCCTCTCTGCAGACTAGCCATGGCTCTGTGGAACACAGCTGTGAGCTACCAAGTGCACCTACAAGCTCAATTCCTGCCAGGCAAGCTGTGGGCAGATGACCTAAGCAGAAATCTCATGGACCCTCACGAATGGAAACTGGAACCAAAGATATTCACCCTCTTGAGGAAAAAATGGGGGACTCCAGAGATGGAACTGTTTGCATCCCCTCAGAACTACCAATTGGGCAAATTTTGCACAAGAACTCTCCACAGTCAAGCTTGGAAAGTGGATGCCCTGTCCTTTACCTGGGAAAGCCTTTCAGTTTATGCCTTACCCCCTCTGCCTCTCCTCTCGAAGGTTCTGCTGAAGATCAAACACGACAAACCAAGGACAATACTGATTGCAACAGACTGGCCTTGCCAGCAATGCTTCCCTCTCTTGTGCAGTATGGTACTGCTGGATCCATGGCACCTACCTCAGACACCTTCCCTGCTGTCCCAGCAGGTGGACCAGATTCTGTACCCTCAGCTTCAAACCCTGAACCTTGCAGCCTGGCTAATTCCTTGAACTCTCCAATAGCATCCCTCAGTAAGCAGGTGCTAGATGTCATTTTGGAAGCAAGGAGAACTAGTACTAGAAAATCCTATGTTGAAATGTGGAAAAGATACGGTTACTGGAGCCAGACTCAGGGGATGGGGCACTACGGTGCCGAGCTTACCTCATATCCTTCAGTACTTAACAGAAATGCTCCACAAAGGCCTATCCTTCTCGTCTATCAAAATTCATGCCTCTGCCATTTCAGCAAATTATAATACTGAACCACCCGTCTTCTCTCACCCACTCAGAGGGGCTAAAATTTAAGACTCCCCAGGCAAGCCCCTACTCCAGCCTGGGATCTTAACTTTGTATTGGAAAAGCTCACTCTCCCTTCATTTGAACCAGCTGCTACTGCAGAGTTGAAATTCCTTTCTTGGAAAACAGCCTTCCTTCTAGCCATCACTTCAGCTAGAAGAGGGTGTGAATTACAGGCCCTTATGGCAGTGGAGCCCTTCATTATCTTCCATGCAGACAGGGTTTCCCTTGGGACCAATCCTTCCTTTATGCCCAAGGTGGTGTCTAGTATGGCCCTAAGTCAGTCCATTCATATGCCTACTTTTTTCCCGAATCCACAAAACAAGAGAGAGAGAATACTGCACTCTTTGGATGTGCACAGACTACTTAGATTTTATTAGACAGGACTAAGCCTCTCAGAAAATCTGAACAGCTGCTAGATGGCTTTGCTGCAGGGGCAGAGGGGGAAGGTCATTTCAAAGCAAACCATTTCTAAATGAATAGCCTATTGCATTCATTTCTGCTATAAGCACCATGGAAAACTTACCCCACAGGGAATTAGATCACATTCCACCAGGGTTGCATCTACCTCTACAGCCTTTCTCAGTGGAGTCCCTACCAGGGACATCCTAGAAGCTGCTACACAGAACTCTGTACATACCTTCACCAAGCATTACCACATGCCTATTTTTTCTAAATCCAGAGCTGGTTTTGCCACTGCAGTTTTGCAGGGCTTAATAGCTGGGCCTAATGCTTAACTTCCTCCTCCCTTCCTTAGCTTTGGGAATCAACCCAAATGTAATGACTGCAGCAGTGAAACATGAAGAACGTAGTACAGTTGTGTACACTTACCATAAATGTAGATGTTCGAGTGTATTCACTGTTGCAGTCCTGGTTACCCTCCCTCCAGCCCCCTGACTTCTCTTGGCTATACCTTTCTTCTTTGGTGTATATAAGCTTTCTGGTTTATTTGCTTTTTGTTAGTGGTGTAACCTAACATATAATTGCTTCCCATTATGGGGGGCACCTGACGTCTGGGGCAAGATAAACTGATGTAATGGCATTGGCTGCATCTTTTTATACACCTGACCGTCGGGTCATGGAAGAGGAGACAGCATCCGACGTGGGAATCCAAGACTCTGGTATTCTGGCTGGCTGAGGGCTCCCTGCAGGCAGATAACCCAGATGTAATGACTGCAACAATGAATACACTTGAACATCTACATTTATGGTAAGTACACAACTGTACTTTCTCCATTCTTAAAATTTTCTGGGGGCAATTACCACAAGTTTTCTCACAGACTGGATTTATTTGCACAAAGTAAGGGGTGATTGGTACATCCTAAGCCTTGAACAACTTCACTTGACTGCCTGGATGATAGGGTCTTGATACCTTCTAGACACCTCTTTACTGAGGGCATGCAGCGAGTACTAGTGGAGACAAAAAAGCCCGTCATATATTAATGGAAAAGGTTTCCTAGTTGGTGCTAACAACATAACCTGCAGCCATTCAGGGCTAGTGTTGCTCTGGTTTCACCAAGAAAACTGGTGGCACCTCCTTGGGATCTTAATTTTATAAAAAGAAAAATGTCTTTCAATAAAACAGTATCCAGACTTTTAATAGTTAAAATACAACCAGTAAGCTCTTTCATTCACATGCAACTTCACCCCTTAGATAATCTTCATCTCGGTGGAACTTTTTCAGCTTCCATTTCCACTGTACTTCATTCTCCCTATTAGGTTTGTCCTGTACCCTTTCCATCCTGGAATTAAAATTAGGAAGCAAAACCTTTTCTTTGAGAGAGTTGTATGAAATTACAACACTCTCATTAAGATTAGTCAGTTTATTCTTTGCATCTTCTAAAAGTAATTGTACGTACTGCAACCCTACACTTTTTCATTTAGCTCTTTCTACGCATTGAGCAATTCACTCGAAAGATGTTCACCTACTGGCATATTATGGACCCTTAGCCCTCTAGGTACACACTTAGCTGACAGAGGCTTCAAAAAAAAAGTATGCCCCATTGCAATCTTTTTTTATTTTTATTTTCTCAAGTATTAAATTCACTTAAAGTCAAACCCACCATTTGATTGGCTCAACATAGGGGCTCGTCTCTCTTCAACAAGCGGATTGGCTGGATTAGTATGAAAGTCATTCAGCAACTTAGCTTGAAAACGATAGTCTTTCTGTACCTTATTTTCCATTGTATTATTAGTTCTTTTGGAATCACTCCCAAGCCTGAAGCAGTTATGGAACATGCCTCTTTAGGTGATTTATCTTGTCCAGTTTTCTCTCTGACACCACTCCCATTGTCAAGTAATGTATTATTAGGAGTATTGTTTAGGGTAAAATCGGAGTGAATAACCAGAAAACTTGAATTCTGTTGCATTAAAATATTTGGCTGAGAAAGAGGATTGCCATTCAAAAAAGCCATACAGTCCACTCAAAATCTAAATCTTCAATGACAAACACCCTACTGTAGTAAAAATAAAAATAAAAACGGCTTTCAATAAAACAATATCCAAACTTTTAATAGTTAAAATACAACCGGTAAGCACTTTCATTCACATGGAACTCCATCAGACCTGGTTGTATAACAAACTTCAGCTCATTTAAATAATGTTAAACATATCACATGACACCATCAGTGCTTTAACCCTTTCCTATTCAAAACTACTTTGAAGTTTTCTCAGTCATTCATACCCGGATCTGCACCCATATTCAGTCTTACTTGCCACCAGTATTCTTTCCAGTTTAAATCATCTTCTGCATGTCATCTTCTAGCATAATTAGCAACTTGATCTGTTATAGAAAATTTGAATTCAACTTTCATATTTTTATGATGTACTGCAACATGCCTTGCCAAAGCATTGGTCAAATCCAATTTTTCAACTGCTCTCTAATGCTCCTAAATTCTGAAATAAAAACTCCGAACAGTTCTACCTATGTAGAATGCCTGACGCAAGACGCAAACCGCATAATACTAAATAAACTACAAATTTAGACTTCCAAATGAATATCATGATATGTTTAATGTTATTTATATTTATTGTATTGTTTTATTGAAAGCAGTTTTACTTTTTACTGCAGTACGGTGTTTGCCATTGAAGATCTTAATTTTGTTAGAGAAGCTAATACTTGCTCCCATTGAGATAGCTAATCTGGCTGACTTGAGGTTCTTAAAGTGGAAAACAGTTTTACTGGTTGTTCTGACCTCTGCAAGAAGACTGTCCAATTTGCAAGCTCTTATTGTGAATCAACCTTCTCTCATTTTCCAAAAAGGCAGAGTGACAGGGTGCAATTGATTGGACTCTTAAGTATTCTAGAAGCAGCAACTTTGTATATACTTTTGCAGAGCACCAGAAGCTGGATTCCTTCTCCAGGTCTAGGTCAGACTTTTTAGGACCTTTCTCCAGGGGCTCCTGGAACCTTCTCTTTCCACTACTCTGTTGTTTTAAGCTATAGTAATCTTACCCATATAGCTTAGGCTACTGCAGCAGTAATCAATATAAAAAGATGGTACAGTTGTATAAGTAAGCTTGCTGTAACAATAGATGTTTGAATGATCACTGCTGCAGTAGCCACTCCCTCCACCCCCTCCCCTAATTTTTGGTGCGTTTTTATGCCTCTGTGTGGACATTTGTTTTTTGTTCCTAGCAACATCCATTCAAGGCTCATCCTCCCTCTGTCAGTTGGCATGAAAACCGTAAAAGTCTTGGCTCTCAAAACCTGTGTTTTAGTCGACTCAACTCAAGCTGGAAGGTGCCTTGCAGGATATAACCCATATAGATTAGGCTGCTACAGCAGTGCTCAATTAAACACCTACTGTTATGTTAAGTTTACTTACACAACTGTACTTTTGTCTTTCCCGACACACTATCCTCAAATAAGCTTAGTCACACCCTCCACAGATGGTCTTCCAGTAGCTAGGGTGGTGGTCAGAGCTATGTTGTATGATAGGTACTGTACCAGAAGGTTGATAAAACCATTTGTTTATAAATTGTTACATTACGGTAAATGTCAGCTTTGCCCTGGGATTCAGTAACACCAACACTAAGTGTACACTGTTCTGAGTGAACAGACAAAATAGACATAACTCGCACTTTCTTCCTCCTAATTTTAATTTTCCTACTGATTTTTTTTGCAGGTTTAGATGTTAACAGAGACTTGTAAAGGGTACCACAAAGTGTAGACTACATGTACACTTAGTATAATCTTTGAGTGAATAGAAAGCACACAAAAAATCTGAGGAATTTTCTTGAATACATATTGTGTACACTTAGTGTAGACTTTATTGAATCTAGGCCTTGGTCTTTTTCTCTTTGGAGGTTTGCATTACATTTTAAATAGGTGATTTAGATTTCCATTGTTAATTGCTGATATCATTGTGTACCAGTTGCACTACTCTCAGCATTTCATTTCTTTTTACCTGAAATTACATTAAATTTGGAAGATCATTGTTGGCAGTTTAGGAGCTTTCTCCAAGGGTAAGCCATTGTTAAGATTTGAGGAGTTGTGTTAGTTTATGTACTGCAGTGTTATTTGCAGTAGTATATGCAGATAGAACCACTTTTGATACCTTGTCATGTATGTTTCTCACTTAAAGATAGTTGCTTCTTATTTTCTGTCTTTATTTGAACAGTCATCTTTTGTGTCTGGATAATGTGATGTGCACCATTGGGAAGTCTTCTTTGTTATACTGAACTTTAATGAAATGCACATAGTCTGCCACAGGCAGTGTTTGACATTCAGTAGATGTTGCAGTATTTTACATTTTATTCAATATTAATGCAAGTGAATTTATAGGTCTGTGGCTTCCTTAACAGCCCCCCTCCCACTTGGTGGCTGTGCCTTCATGTCCCCTTGTTTCTAAATATTCTGCTTCAGAGGTCACAACCACTTTGGGGAAAGGGAAAAATGTTTATTTTCCTTGCATCATGGTGCAGTTCGGAGATAGTATTATGGATGCTGGGAGTCTGAGGTCTCTGTCCCCACATTGTGGATTTTACTGGGTTATTCCACACTGTGAGCTTTGGGGATAGAGTCCCATGCAAAAAACAGAAAACTGTCATATATTATAATTGTTCCCTGTTGCAATATTGCTAACTTTTGGGACTTTAGACCCAGAAAGCTGTCTTTCAGTCCGACTTCCAGAAGTTTAACCCCCCTCCCTTTTAGCCAGGTGGATGCCCTTTCACCTGGATTCAAGAAACGAAAGTCTGTAGTTGATGCGAGTATTAAGTGTTGCCATCCTCAGTTCTGTGCAACTTCCAGATTTTAGATAAGTGCCCTGTTGGGAAATTATTTTAGGCCTGTCTGCTTCCTACCTAGATGCTTTAGTAGCCATTATCCCTACTCTTTCTTGTATGTTACTAATTGTCAGGGGTCCAAGGATGTCTGTATGTGAAGTAATCAACTGTATCTCTTGCACCACTCAAAAATAAATAATTACTGAGACTTTTATAATCACTGCTAACTTTGAGTATAGAACATATCATCCCTTCTTGCCACAACTGTGAGACCTTCAATCTGAAAGCCAAATGGAAAGAAATGGCTGCTGCTTGAATCAGAAAAGGTTGTGCACCATATGCAAGGCTCTCAGCCTGACTGATTTTTCTCACCTAAAAACATAAACAGAAGCAACCGTGGAACTAGGAGCCAGTGTTTGAGTCTGGAATCCCCTCTGGGTTTAAGGATGTCATGTCCATTGAAGTGCTACTGCAGTCTCCATACTGGATGTCTACTTATACGAACGCCTCTGGCAATGTCACTCAGGAGGAAAGCAGCCTAAGGGAAATAAAGGCAAATTCAGGGGGGAAAAAATGAGACATTGACCAGGGCCTGTACAACCGAGACAGTTCAAGGGAAGTGCTGTTATTCAAGAAAGCTCTTGCCTTCCACTGTATTGCAAACCAGTATACAGACTCTCCCATAAAAAAATAAAAATGTTCTCAGGCATTCTGTTAGTACCCAGAGAACAAAGGCAGCTTATCAGTTCATTAGTATTGGAGCGTCTGTGTCATGGGGGCCTTAGAGTACATCACCAGGAGGAAGACACGTAGGGTTCTACTAAAGATTGTTCCTTGTCCCAAGAAAAGATGGTCTGTGGAGACCTGTATTAGAGACCTGTATTAGATTTAACAAACCTAATCAAAATTCTTAGTGCCAGAGTTCAAAATGCTAACATTGAAGGCCCTAATATCTTTCTTCCCTCATATCTTCACGTATCCATAGCCAAAAATGCACAGGCATTACCTGAGAAGGCCCATTACCAAATTTACCTCCTTTCCATTTTTTCATCTACTACATCTGGAGTGTTTATAAAATACTTGTTTTCCATAAATGCATACTGTTTGTTCAAGGGCATTCACATCCCTCTTTACCTGTAGGGCCGTCTTATTCAGGCCCCCACACAAAAAAGATGCAGATGACTGTGCAGTTTATGCTGGCCTGATTCAGCATTGTGGGATTCTCTGAACCATCTCAAATTATAGTTAACTATACTCGGCTGGTCCAGTTCCACCTGACAAAGGCATTCTTTCTGATGGTAGAGGGTATGTTTTGATTATGTACTTTAATTCCATGCAGAACCAGAGTCATATTTTCACCAGAAGTTGGATGATACCTTTAGTCCTGATGATCCCCTTGACAAAACTTCACTTGGAAAAACAAAATGCAGTATGATGGAGCAAGCATGCCTACTGCCTTGCATCAAGGCGCTCTTAGGAAAGATGTGACAAAAGAATCCTAATCATCTGGTCCCTTTTATGCAAGGCCTGGACACCGAAACAGACTACAGATACTGGGGTGTAGCCTAGGGGGAGGTCCACTCAGAGAAACTAATAATTCAAGGTACTTGGGCTACTACTCTGAGATGAAAAGCACAAGAACATTACAGAGAGAGAGATGATGATTATAGTTTTGACTGTAAAAGCATCCAAATATATCTGGCAAGTAAGGAAACATCCTTATTTCAGATATGCAAGATTTGTGTTATGTCAACAAGCAGAAGGCAGCTCACTCTTATCTTTTCTCTAGGTTGACAAAGGAAGCTTGGTATTTTGTCCAGTAATCTGGTCTGGCCCTCAGGGAATCCCCCCCCCCCCCCCCATGTGCTTCCAGCCCTCAACCTGCCAGTCATCCAGCCACTACTTTCAGACTTGAGCCAATCCTTCCTTTTAGGGGGGATGAGTTCCCCTCAGATATCGTAGAGAAAGAGAGCCATTCAGAAGGGTTGTCATCAAGGGAAACATAATGGAGTTTGGTGCTATCACCAGAATCTTGGCGATGAGTGCATATTTTTGTTTAAAGGGCCTTATCCTTACCATTGGATGGAAATGTGGGCACCCATGCCTCTGTCAGCTTGCATGACTGACAAGGGCTCACTTTGCTTCTGCACCATCCCCCCACTTTTTAACTTTGTCCCTGCCCACTGCTGTGATTTGTGCTATTAAAGATAGCCTGAGATAGTTGGACCTACCCCAAACCTCCAAGTATACGTCATTAAGCTTCCAAGATGCTAGTCGAAATTAGGTCTCCTGGACCATAGTCAGGGCTTTATCCCTTGTTACATCTCTGGTAAGGCTACTTTCAGGGTATCTTATCCATGCCAGAAAAGTTTATTTTTTATCCCATCCCTAATCTCCTCAGAGTGATTCAGAAAATACAAAAAGACAGGCCAAAATTTCTACTCTTGACTGAGGCAGCACTGTCTGTAACACTGCCATGCTGTATGGACCTGTTATCCCAGAGCAGAGGTTCACTTCTATACATCACCTGAAGACCTTAAGGCTGACCATGTGGATGGTTTAACACTCTCCCCTTTAGGCACATGTTTACCAGGGATGTGCTTTCAGTTATGAGAAAAGCAAGAAACTAAGTAAATGCAAGTAAATCATCTCTAATAAAATGGGAAATATTCTTCCTTTGGTGCCAGGTGTAGACTTTGGACCCAAACCATTCTGCAGTGTCCATGGTTCACAGATCAGGCTTATCTTGTGCTGCTTTGAATGTGCAGGTAGAAGTTCCTTAATGGTCCTTGAATTTGAGGTCATCCAGGAGGAAATCTCTCCTGTTTGGGGACCCTAATCTACCTATTGGAAAAGTTGTCATTACCACCATTTGAGCCACCAGTTGCAGCACCTGTCAAATACTTGACCTGGAAAACTGCCTTCCTAGTAGTGGCAATAACTTCAGGCAGAAGAATGTGAGTTTCAGGCCATTATGTGCACATAGCACTTCCTCAGCGTCCACAAGGAATAGGTAACCTTCCACACCAAACTAACTTTCATATCCATAGTGGTGACACAAGTTTCTCTTAATCAGGCCAGCAACTGAGATTCATCTCCAACTTTATGTATTTTAGCCTAAAATGCCATTAGCATAGACTACTAAATAATAAGTTGAATAAATAGGTAAATATTACCTATAGAGATTTAAAGTGAACAGTCACCCCACACCATCATAAGCCATTTCATAAAGATAGGTTTATACCAAGGGAAAACTAAAGAAGTGAAGGAGACCAGCTATTAATAGCCTTTGCAAAGGCTAGGTCTGTGTCAAAACAGACCCTCTCCAGTGACTCTGGTACGGTTTCCATGGAAAAACTGTACCAGGCCGTGGGCATGTTAGGGCACATTCTGTTAGAATAACGACCACTAACCCAGCTTTCCTTAGAAAGGTCAGCAGGCAGGCCATATTGGAAGCAGCTACCTGGTCATCTGTCCACAGTTTATTTCCAAACTCTGTGAGCTTTGGGTTATCTTAATGCTACTGGAGCAGTGAAAAATATGAAGAACATAGTACAGTTGTCTAGGAACTTGCCATAATTGTATATGTAAGAGTGCGTTCACTGTTCCAGTAGTATTTCTCTTCCTGTACCCTTCTGACTCATACCTGCTAGCATCCTGAAGTTGGGGGGTATCCAGTAATATTTTTGTCCCACCTACCCTTTCTCCTATCTTTACAAGGCACACACTCTCCTTTGGTTTTGTTTGAGGTTGGAGAAAAAGTTTTCAGGGCTCTTTGTTGGTCTTTCATCCCTGGAAGCATTTGGTGCCTGTATGGTTATGGTTCCTGGTACTTGTAGAAACAAAAAAGTACCCATGATGATACAGTTGGAAGCCCTTGATATAACGCAGGTATTGTGATGCCCACATGGGAAGGCATTTATCATGTCAGAAAGTTGATGGCCGGACAATGGGTGCTCTGTGACAGAAGTTCCAGGAGTCAGCAGTACTGTAGAAGTGAACATACTCTAATATCTGCCTTTTTGTTAAGTTCTTACACAACTATAATTTCCACTTATATAGGGTGGGGGGAATGTGGTTAATATGCTGAGCTTTAGTAAACTCTGGATCCCATTATTGCATGTCTGACAGTTATGTACAGAAGGTTAGAAATTCTGTGACTGGTAAAATACCGTTAGTGAACCTCTTGTATAACTGACTCAAATGAAAAGCTAGTCCTGATGTAGTTATCTACAATTCAGAGTTATTGACTATAGTGAGTATTGAGGCTAAGAAGTGTGCATGGATGTACCTGTTCAGAAATTTTCATCCTTAAAATGCAGATGATTATTGAATTAATTTTTGTTTTCTCTGTCCTTTACAGAATCAGTCAAGCGACCATGGGAAAAATCTACTACTCTGCCTAGGTAAGGTATCCTCTAGCAGTTTGAGTATTTCTTGTGTGCATGTCCTTGGCAAGTGAATCACGTGATGCTAAGTTTGTAACATTTTTAATTTAAAATTCCAGTACCAGGATAAATCAGCCATTGCAGTGACAGGTTTGTGCACTTTTAATGTGTTAGTATTTGTACCAGTACCCTCCTTTTAGAATTTCAGACTTTTTTGTGCTGTGGCAAGCAGTGCAAAAGTTGAGAATCTGTAGTGCTCCATTTTCAGTTAAGCTGGTACATTGGTTCCTGACGGTGTTTGTAGCAGTTTATGTTGGAGAATATCTTTTGTCCTTCACACAGGTTTGAATAAGACAAATGGAATTTGTGAGGTTAAGAAGTGTCAGGTTCAAGAAGTGAGATTATTACTTTGGTGTGTATTACAGAAATTTGTATTTTTTGTTTGTTTTCTTTAGGAGTAATACAGTCGCAAAAAGTATTGAATCGACAAGTCCCTCCTCGGCTAGCATGACTTTTCCTAGGTACTGTTTGATTTGCCATGTGTTGTAGTGGCTACAGCAAGGGAGCTTTAGCTTAAGCAGCTGTAGTAAAGCAGTAATCCTGGGATTGGGCAGTAAAAACCGTGACAGCTGCCAGTGCCAGGAGAGCTAACACTGTCTTTTGCAGGGATCATGCAGGGCATTAGCTTGTACTGCAGGCTAGAGCACCAGGACTGAGGTAGAACACTTGCAGTAAAGCAGTAGGACAAAGTCTTGTATACATCAGTAGTAATAATGTGGTTAAACATTATCACTAATTTATTGCTTTTGCAGAAATATGGTAGAATCTGTGCAGTGGCATAGAATGCCAGCCAGACATCTAAGTTCATTTGTTTCCCTTAAATTATAATTAATTAGTAATATTGTCCTGGTGCATACCTGTAGTAAACATGCCATGAAATGCAGTGTGTAGATGTTTGTGTTAATGCTTTTGTACTGCTCGCTGCCTGTAAGCATGTGAGAATGTTGCGCTTTGCTTTGCAAACAGAATTCAGATCAGGTAGCTTGCAGGCAGGATCAAGGTAGAGACACCTTGGCAAGTGTTGGAAGGTCCTAGGGGTATATGTTACACTAGCCATGTGGGGGGAACAGCGAAGCAAAAAAAAAAAAAGCTGTTTCATGTTCAGATCTCAAGCAGCAGATAACTTGAAAAATGTGCTTCATTCTTATGCCTCCTCGTAATATTTTGGCTCTCCTCCCCCATCTAGGGGAAGTTGGCATTTTTGAATCACTGTAATATGATGCATTTTTCTGAGCTACATAAATGAATTTAGCAGTATGGTCCCATAAATGTGCTGTCCCACACTCTATCACTAGTATCTTAGGTTCAGAAGGAAAGCTGCATTATTTGGGTTAAGTTGGCCCTGAAGGAGAGGTAGGTTTCACTACTGCTGTTACAGTTGCTTTGACTGACCAAGTATTTCTAGGTTTTTTTTTTTTTGGTCAAAGTGTGGAATACATTAGAATTCATGCATATTGCATTTGTGTTATGGGTGAGGAGTATTCCTCCTTACTACATGAACCACCTTATCAACTTCCTCACTCTTTAATGATGGCTCCATTCCTTTTTCTCCAGAGAGCTAAAAAAAAAAAAAAAAAAAAAAAAACTGTTAGGTAGTACTGTAAACAGTTGAAAGAGTTTGTATCAATGTAGTAAACACAGATGGCTCAAGTTATGCACGGTAACAATTTGTATGAAAAAAACAGTAATGGTATTTCTGTTTGTCACCAAGTCTGGCAGTTTAGCTCACCAGGTTACAACTAATGACACTTGTATCCAATGAGCTTACCCTGTTCACAGATAAATAAAACAAGTCAAAAAATGAGACTGTGTCCATGAAGGTAGGCATACAGAACATTTTGGTATGAGAAGCGGAACATTTGTGGCTGAAAAAAAATTCTTACTGTTCCCGCTGTTTTAGTATTATTTGTACAGACTGTTAGGATGCGCCTTGTATTTTGTACATGCAGTAAGGAGTGCCTTTTTCTTGTGTGTTTGCAGAAGAGGGCCTTTTTGTTATGTTTGCTAGCTCATATCTGCCATGGCTAGTGAACTTACTTTGCTTGATTTGTTTGTTTTTGTGCATGTTTGGATATATGTGTGTGATATTTTAGTTTGATATCTAGTAATATCAGAAGATATGTGCAGCATTGTGTTGTACATAAACTGCTTTGTGCAAATATTTAAATTCAGGCTGTTCGATCTGGTAATAAGTGTGCCCACCGCTGGTAATGTTAGGAATATATGTTGCAGGTACAAGGACTGCTCAACAACTTGAAGTAGTTATTTACAGGGTATGGCATTGATCATAGCTGACTAATTTCAGTTGCTCATCCCTGTGATTACTTTGCTACCATCTCTTCATTTCTTTATTTTATGCACACAGTTCAGTCACGGAAGATGTCAGTGACAGTTATGATAGTCTTGTTTGTTTCAAAAAAAAAAGTTTGTTTCTGTTGCGTTTATTCAACTTGTCATTGTGGAACAGGTAGTACGCTTTCATTCTCTCTCCATAATATTTTCAGTGCTTTGGCCTATCTTTGTCCTGATCATAGCTGTTGAGTAAGCTTATGGCGAGCTTTTTGAGACAAGGGGCTGAACCCCTTGTTCAAGGAGTACCACTGACAAAAGTGCATAGTGTGTAGTGCCCAGCAATGGACATCACCACTGCATCTGTTGCCACTGAAAGAGGCACAGAACCAGTGAGTGTCTTCTGTTTGCAGAAGTTTCAGCTGTTTGCCATGGAAAAGATGCAGATGTAAGCTGAAGACTTACCTTTTGTGCAAGGCACTCCATCAGACCACCTGGTTTCTTATTATGTTGACTCTGGTGTCAAACAATACTTTTCGATCCCTGGGCCTCCCTGTCTGAGAATGCCTTAGAGAATTAAATTGGTAGTGAAGTATTCTTTGTCACTAGCTTCCTCCTTGAAAGACTTTATTTGAGCAGCTCACTGGTTTCCTCCTCAAATTACTTGAATATGAGGAGTTTTCATAGTTCTGATGCTGCCTCAGCCCAGGTTGAACATCACCAGTGCCCAGAGCCACTGGAGTAGCCGTATCCTCAAAACAAGCTATTTCCTTAGTGTTAGTTCAGACCTTTGCACAAAACCACCTCAACCTGCTACATTTCAGGGTAGATTACAAGAAGGTAACTAGGGATACCCAGGAGGTGAAAGATGAGGTGATAGCAGGTCACTGTTGGCCCCAGAGCAAAGGGCCACTGGAACAAAGTTGCCCTGCACTGGAGTTTGTCATGTCCCCCTCCCACATACCAGTGTCAATGTTGATAGTGATTACACTTCATATTATCTGGTCCTTGCTTCCAGCAACCATCCAGCAGTTAGTGTTGCCCTTTCAGTAGCCAGTCAAGCTTGAAGCCAGTGCCTCCATAGCCATGGTGTTCAGCAGTTAGCAGCGAGTCACTCATGTAGGTACTCGTACAGTGCTGTACTCGATTTTCTCGTGGCCTTTTTCTGACATTGGGTTTTCCCTGTCCTGGTGTTGGCTACCAGTTTAATTGCCCCAACAGTGATTTAATACTGTGTCCCAACCTCCCTTACCCTGGTGCTGATACTACAATGTACTTTCCACTAGTTCAAGTCTGTGCTGGGATTGGCAGGTATGACATCAGTGCAGGAGATGTCCAGATGCACTATCTGGTTATTGATGCAAGTTCTGTTAGTTTCAGTGATTGAACAAGCCCCAGAGTCCAATACTTATGGAACATGCTGTGATAAAGCAGGTTATTCTGTAGGCACCTGCACAAGGACTACTGCAGTCTTCCCCAGGCAAGTTAACTAAGAAATAGACTTCCTTATCAGAGCTAGACCCATCAGTAAAGGAGATATTAAAGACTAAGTACAGAGTCACCAGTCTCCTTGTGGAAGGCATGACTTTCGCAGAGCCATTAGAGTTTTTCCAGGTGATGTTGAATGAGGGGTTGCTTATAAACCCATTGGTCACATGCCCAGAGAAGGATGCAGGATGCCATAAGACTCCTTGGGCGGTCCCACCCTTGATGCACATCATGACAAAATGCCACAGAGGTAGTTTGGTACAGCCCTGGCCCAGATGCCTTGCCCAAGAAGTCAGCTAAGCTGTTTTTCTCCACTAGAGGTTGTTCATTCTAGTTATAGCCCCCCCCCCACCCTGACTGGACCCTATTGTTTCTGCAGCAGTCCTAGCAAAGGCTCTTAATCCTCAAAATCCCACTGTCCCTTTTACTAGACAAGGATACAAGAGTCATGGATAGGGTTGGGTACATTATCCAGTGATGGACACCTTGTTAGAAATATTCTGCATTTTTGAAGAGTTATGTGGGCCACAAAAAGGAATTATTACAGTTCAAACTGTCACGTCTCAAACATAATGAACCATCTCTTACATTGAAATTAATCCTGGGACCTCAGCTAATACTCACAGTAAACAAATATTCCAAGGCTAACTGCCTGCTACTAAGCAACAGTCTAGCAACATTCCAAACCCCACTCCCCCAGAACCCAGAGAAGGCAACTGCTTATGCAGAATTGTTCACAGAATCCTTGTACATAAGGTAAATAGCTGCATAGAGAAGGCTGTATATACCAAACATAAACATAGAAGGTCTCCAAAAACAAGCCACCCTGGTGGAATTCCCAGTATAAAGATTGGTACTGGGCCACTCCTTTCTGGCTTCTACTTCTACTTCTCTGAAGGCAAGACGAACATCAGCAGTCTCTGGCTGACCAAGTCTGCATACGACTGCAAACTAGGCATGGTCTTTGAATACCCTAAAGACACATATACCCTTCAAGAGAGCCTGATGCAAACAAGTAAATGGTGCTAGGGCCATGGGCTAAAACTCAATGTAAAATAAAAGGCGTAATAGTACTCTTGAGAAAGACAGCCACTCTGAAAATTACCACATTGGTAATACATCCCTAAAAGTAGAACCACTGGGCAGGGATAAAGGAATGCATGTTGACAGTAACCTAATGTTTAACCACCACGTGTCTACATTGGTGATTAAAATAATTCTGTGTTGCACATCTTATAAGTAAAGGCATGGCAGCCAGTTCCACAGGAGGTCATTGTTCTGCTGTACTCTGCTGTCATCAGACCAATCACCTAGTACAGTGCTCCATTCAGAATGTACCTGACCAGGCACCTGCAACAGCTGGAGAGACCACAGAGGCTCCCACAAAAGGAAGTAAACAAGAAGTCCTATTTGGCTTATCTCAAAGCCATATGCCTGTAGTCAGTCTCCTACAGACTGTTGTGCCGCTGTCTGTGCTTAGCTTAATATATCTTCTGATCCCATGCTGATGGAGTTGTTGCACATACTCAAAACAAATAGGCTCGAAAATACTCGTTCTAAGGACCTAAACCTCATCTGCAAAATAAAAAGGATATGTTGGGAGGGGCAGGTATGGCTGTCAAAGATTACCCCTTCTCTGAAAACGGCTTCATATCCATGTGAAACAAAGCTCTTCCCAAAACCTATTCTAACTTAACGTGGAATAATGGATGAGAAATTGCAAATTTACCATGGTTTTGTACCTACGTCTATAATGAACAGGGGCAGCCTGAATGCTTGATGTGTACAAACCTATATCATAACCATAAAGCCCTTCAGGATATTGACATGTTAGCAATATTTTGGTAAATTTGGGTACGTTTGGATAGGCCTAAAAATGGCTTCTGGGCCAATAGCCTACTAACTATGTATGAACCATACGGTCCATTTCATTTATAATACAGCTGTGGGCTTGTCCAGTGCTGTGACTTGGGGAATTGTGATGCTCTAACATGCATAGCTGTGACTTGCTGTCTTTCCAGAAGATACAGAAGGAGAAGTTCTAAATTTCCTTATTGCAGGATTTCTCCTGTTCGCTGAAGAATCTGAAATCATTGGAGCAGGGGAAAGACCTCAGAGCTGTCAGTGTGAAATTTCAGCTTTCACACTGGTCTTTTCCAAAAATGCATAGAAGCTAGAGACAGATGTGGTTTTGACTAGAGCATCAGCACATGTGCCAAGAGGGAGCAGGAGGGGCTTGGGTACAGGGTCTTGTCAGTAACAACAGGGATTTCAGAAGTGGAAGACATCACCACCTATCCGGAACTGTTGACAATCTGAGATTAGTAGCAGCACCCATGAAGCCTTCCCTATCTGTTTCTGTTTAGCTGCAGTCAGGGGAGGTTATCCCTGTACTTAAAAGAATGGTTAAAGATGCCCCACTCTTGCCAGAGGAAAATCATTCCAGACTCCCCTCCGTACAGCCACAGTCACTTTGAATGCTTCTGACATAGGGTCAGACATTTAGTTCCTTAATAGGACAGTGAAGGAATCTTGGTGTGTGCTGGAATCATCGCTTAACTTTGTTGTTTTAACAGCTCAGCACAGTGCTGCTGCTCTCCAAATCTTTCAGAATGTTTTGCCCAATGTTCACTTGCCATCTACATGGACAAGTGTGTCTGTAGTTTGGTACATTAACAACAAGGAGATTTTGCTCCTTGCCTCCTGTGTAGTGAGTCAGGCACGCAGTTGGATTGGAACATATTCCATGGCCTCTGTTGAGTATTCTGAGGGAGGAATCTGCCAGTGAAGCATTTGTTCGTATCAAAATCAGATTCAAAGTGTAAGAATTTATACTCCCTATTTCTGATGAATGACAACACAGTGAGAGATGTTAGTGGAGAATGTGGCCTTGAGACCTTCCCCTAGGCTTAACTACCATTTCCCTTCATCCTCAAAATGGTCCAAAAATCCAGGTTCACTAAATCTAGTTCAGTACTGGTGACCTCATATTGAGCCACACAGATGTGATATCCTTTGCTGGCCCCACACATCTTGGAGGGGTCCAGTCAAGTTCATACCTCAAGACCACCCTACTTGAGCATCAGTGCTTCACGTTTTCCATGCAACTTCTGCAACTTTGAACATTGCCAAAAAACGCAAATTCACTGATGAGGTCATGGAAGTTTTGATTTCCTCATAGAACTCATCACTAAAATCTTTCAATGAGAAATTAAAAAGGTTTGCCGTCTGGGCAACTAGAGAAAACATACAACAGCAGATTTATCCCATGGAGCAGGTTTTGAGATATTTTGCAGAACGCTTTGATCAAGGACTTAGCTGAGCTCCATAAAGCTACATTTAGAAACAAGCTGTCATTTTCATTATAGGTAGCAACTTATGCCATTGGCAGTCACCAAGGTACATACAAAGCATTTGTGGTGGTCTTGTTAGTATGTTCCCATATATTAATGCATTAAAATGTTTGTCCATTATTGCTGGCATAGGAGGATGTCTGCTGTTGCAGCCTTTGTTGGTACTGTAGAGCTTGTATCTTTTTCCTTAGTGTGGTGACAAGTGTGTGTTGTAGCTGTCAGGACATTACAATTTCAAGATGTAGGGTTAGAAAACATTGCCTGTACTACATGTGAAGTAGTAAATGTACCAAAACTGCTTGGTTGTGGCATTTTAAAGAAAACATTTTTTGTGTGTTTCTTGGTTTAATGTGTACCCCTTACATGAATGTTTGATTGCGACTCATGTCTTGCTGTTCTGCCAGCTTGAGCAGAAGGGACTTTCAGAAAATTTCAGAGTAATTGGTTCATTAATGGCCAGAAGTACAGTAAATAACTTTATCAACTACTGTATTATAGCTTATGATTTTCTCTCTCAGAATTTTAGGTTTATAATTAAATTACATAAAAAGTGTCCGTACTTCATCTTCCTTGCTGTGCTTCAAGCTTGTTTATGGTTCAGTACATAAGGTCGAGACTTTTTATCTGGAATATGTTTTTTTGAATGTTTACTGTTTGCTGTGTTCACTTGTCAAGCTTACAACCTACTTCCCTTTAAGAAGCTTGCTTGTCATACAAGCCCTTTGATATTGTTTACTATGTATGAACATAAGCATTGTATAGGTAATGTATGTTATGTATATATGGGTATGTGATAAATATGTATGTTTTTAATTTGTATATAATTTTTTAAGCAGTTAATGGCTGACCGCTTTAGATTTTTATTCCATAATGCTGTTGGAAGGCATTGTGAGAGATGCATTACACAATGCATTCCATAATGTTGTTGGAAGGCATTGTATAATATATGTCACATGTTTTCATATTAGCATTTATTTTTAATACCAAGTTTCCTGATCTGGTATTAGCTTTCCCAGTAGCGAATCTGAGGTAAAGACTTTCAAACAGGGTTTAAATATTGTGTTATAGAACTGGCAGAGTTCCTGAAGCCTTTCTGAATAATTCATGTTTTCCGCCCTCTGATTGTTCTACTAAAGAATCTTTGTTCCTTTTCAAGTTGTGTCATGTGGTTTATTGAAAGACTGCAAAAGGACAGTATTGTATCAGATAATGGTTCTGATCTGTGACATTATCTCCCTGGAGTGACAAGGCATGCATTTTAGAATATACTTTTCTGACTTTGGTAGCCACACTATGGTCAGTGTGAGTTGTCTGGCGTCATAGATCTTTAATGATGTCTCTTTATATAATTTGATCATTTGTTTCATAATCAAAATGTGTATCCATTTTTGCAAAGGTTCCTGATATTGCAAAAGGTGAGGCCATTACTACTGCAACAGGAATGCGTTTGTGAACTACCTGGAGAGGTCCAACATTTTTTATTGAAGTAATTGTTGCTCATTTTGCTGTCATCAGCATTTTTTGTTATCTAGAGCAGAGTTCCACTTTTTATATCTGAAGAGTAGTCCAAAAAGAAGTTGTCCCAATATGACCCCGACCCCCTTGGGACTTCAAAGGTAGCCACCACCAACACAGGCTTGTTGTAGCCTGTTGCTAAACCAGTGCTTCATGCCATGAGTTATCTAGTATTGATGTTTAATGCTTTTAATTTATAACTTGTTTCCTTAATGTGGAATAGTATTCTATCTTAAGAAGGTCAGGATAGCCATCTTGCATTATCAGTAATTTATCAGGTTCTGCTGTTAACTATTCAAGCAATGTCACAAGATCCAGGAGGCACAATTTCACCTTAAACTCGCACTGTTTCATAACTGGTGCTGCATTTTGCATTCTCCATTATGCCTGCATGAGTTTAAGCAGAATACTGGTCACATTTCTTATAAGGTTAATGTGTATGGTTTATCATGAGTCTTTGTAATGAAGCCAGCAACTATGTTACCTCTTAACATGAAACTTCATTTTTTTATTTTTCGTTTTATTTGTGACAGCATGCATCATGCCTCTGGTTATATAAAGGGTGCCTCCCCTTGATAGCCCAGTACTCTGGCACATGTTAAGATGTTTGTGCAAATTTATTCTGTGCAAATGTTTGCCATCCTGCGTCTGGGTGATCACTGTTCATTACTGATGTTTGTATTCACATTTTTTTGTTTCACTTTTGTGATGTAATTACATAATTGTCTTATTTCATTTGTTTTTGGAACCAAATTAAGTTAATAGATCTAGAAGTGACTGAAACCCACTAGACTACAGTGCCTATTTTATGGGCAGTCTGGGAATACTTTGGTCAAAGCTGCACAGATGAAAGATGGAGACTTGTACATTTTTGTTTACTCTGATGCTATTCCCTTCACATCTGAATTTGCTTTCTTTTTAAACTATAACATTTAAACAACTGAAATTTATTTCCAGCATTAGTGAAAACAGTAAATGAATGGTAGGAGGTAGCAGAGGGTATTTTTCTGCAGTTTGTTAATGACCGTTAACATCTGATGAAGTACGCCATGGTGATGCCTAGCGGCAGGCTCCATTGACATTCTCTTAGCACCCTCTAGAATCTGGTAGGACTGTCTGAGAGAATGCCTAATATAAGGGTCGATCCACTGTCTGTGGTGATATAACCACCTCTTGCCGTACCAGCTCCCTTTTGAGGGACTGAGTCTGCTTTCAGATCAGCTCAGGCCACTAATTCTGATGTTCATGGACTTTGACTTCTAGTTTTGTTTCACATTTGGTTGGTTCCTGATTTCGGTCTGCTAAGCACAAGTAGAATTTTTGTGATTGTCTATCTACATTTAGTCTCCCAGTCACAGTTCCCAATCAAAGTTTTTATTATGCTGTTTAGATAACATAATATTTAAGTGCGAGTTTGATATAGTGTTGCAATCTTTTTTCTTTTGGTTTGCTTGCAGTAATTGATTTCCTATGAATAGTATTCCAGTGTAATTTATCAACCAGTATTTACTTGCACCTTATTCTGAGTCACTGCTACAGCCCTCATGTCTCTTTCTGTGATTAGTTTGTCATCTCCTTACTATTCTGACATTTACAGGGACGATTATTTCTTTTTTCCTTTCAATTCCCTTGATGTCTAATTTTTTATTTCTGTGTGTAGGCATGTGTGTGTTTATATATTTTTGTTACTAGATGTTTCTATGGTAGACTCCTTTTTAACACTACATAGTATGGCTCACTGGCATGGCAAACATCAGTAGTACCTTACAGCAAAGGTTCTTTTGTTAGCTTCTCTGCTAAATCTTTCCGCATGAAGCTTTTTTTCTTTGGGTACTCTGGATGTTCGTGTTACACTGCTGCAGTCATTACACTTGGGGTTATCCTGCCATCAGGCGGTTCCCCAGTCGGCCTGAGTTCCAAAGTCTTGGTCCGGCGTCGGTTGCTGTCGCCTCCTCCCTGACGTCAGTGCGACAGGGGTATATAAGATGCAGCCGCCACCATTTACTTCAGTCTTTTTTGCCGCGCGGTGCCCGAAGCAAAAGCAGTTGGCAAGTGCCGGTCGGCTGTCTCCTGAGATTTTCATTCCAAATCCAGAACCGAAGTCTTCTACAAAGCTAAGTACCCCATTGGGGAAACTTTTTCTTGCCTCAGACAGATGTCAGTAAAAGTTAATAACTATATTTCTTGTGGGAAGCAAATACCTCATAAGGATTTCCATTCCTATTGTATCCCATGCCTAGGCCCAGACCACAACGTCACTGGTTGTCGGTTTTGTGCTAGGTTTAACACTCACACTATTAAATGCCAGTTTGATTTTGCCTGACATTATTTTGGTAGAAAATTCAATTATACCATGCCGTCGGAACTTCCGACGACTGGAATACACAAAAAGCGCAAAGACAAGGATAGGCATCCGAGACCCAAAACTGACGACAAAGCCTCTTCTAGGCAGTCGCCGGTTCTCCGGTTTTCAGCGAGGCACCTTTGCAGCCCCTGACTACCGCTTCTGTGGAACCACAGGCCACCTCTGACTCCCACGTGGAGATGGCTTGGCCTTCGGACGCACAAGTTATTCAGCCTACCAAGACCAACCTTTCAGAGGGATCTGGAGTAGCTGAGCAACCCACAGCTTCAGAGGGCGTCTTCAGACCTACTCAGTTAAGCATTAAACCCTCAGCTAAGTCTAAGCCTCCTTTAAAATCAAAGAAACAAATACATCATTCTCCAGGACAGGCCTCCATGCCTAAGAAACAAAGGCTCAAAATGGCCGAAGACCTAATCAGTCTGATCAGGGGGTCCCATCCCCCTCCTGATTAAAGGCCTAGACAGGATGCAGACTGACTCGTCCGACCAGGTGTCCATCTCTTCTGATTCATCCTCAGACCTAGGATACGCTTTACTCCCTTATGAGTATTCTGATGCTGAGGAATCAATTCCATCAGCCTCACCGCCTGAGGACTACTCCTTTGGGGAAACCCTTCATACCATGAGGGAGCATTTCCACTGGGAAGGCCAGGATTACTCAGAATCCAATAAAAGGCTCAGAGACTTCCTTTTATTACGTCAACACAGACCCCTTGCTATTCCGCCAGTGTTAGATATTGTGTATGATGTGTATACTGAATCCAGCTTAAATCCTGATTCCTTACCTCCAGCCCCTGTTAAACCTGACAGATACTAGAGAGTCCCTGACTCACATAAATTTCTGTATAAAAGCCCTGTAGCTGACCCTGAAACCATTTCTCAGGGACCCAAAGGAGTTAAAGCCTCATCAGCCAAGAATCCAGTTCCCTCTGACAGAGTTTCCAGAGCATTAGACAGATGGGGAAAGTATATACGTCTGCAACTTTAGCAATGAGAGCCTTAAATTGCCAGTTTCACATGCTAAAATATCAGCAATTTTTACTATCTCAGTTAAAACAAAAAATGCTTCCAGAATCAGAGCCTCCTACTTTTAAAGAAATGCAGGATTTATTGCATGCAGCTGAACAAGTGGGAAAGCATACTTTGCAATGTGGTTTTGATTCTCTAGAGGCCTCCTGCAGAGCAGCAGTTACAGGCTCTGTCATTAGAAGACATGCTTGGTTAAAAGAACATACGTTACCAGATCATGTTAAAGCAAAATTATTGGATGCACCTTTGCAGCAGGATGTGTTGTTTGGAGTTAAGGCAGAAGAGGTATTAAAGAAAATGGAGGATAAGGCAAAATCTATGCAAACGGTGAAGGATTTCTTACAGGTTCAGCCTCCTAGATTTAGCAGAAACTGGCCAACTAAGAATTGGTCCTTTCCAATTACAGACAGACCTCAAAGGGGAAGATACAGACATCCAAGAGGTAGAGGTCAAACACAAGGTCCTTACAGGTCTCGACAATGGGTTGCATCAGGCCAGAAAGAAGGGGAAGACAGGCCCCAGCCATATAAAAAGCAGCTCCAATGACTTCCCACTACAACTGCCAAACAAATCCCTCTTGGCAGCCCTCTTAGGAGGAAAACTGGCACTCTTCTACCACAACTGGCAAATGATCACCAAAGACAAATGGGTTCTCAACATTGTATTTCAAGGTTACAGGTTCCACTTTCACACTCTGCCCATTGATTTGGCGGCAGATTTGGCATTGCTTTTAACCTTGGCAGAGGCTCAAAAACAAATTACAGCACTCATGGATATGAGAGCTATTCAAAACGTACCATCACAGGAGCAACGACAAGGATTATTTTCCTCAAGACTCTTTCTGGTACCCAGAAAGGACAAAGCCTGGAGGCCCATTCTGGATCTTTCATCTCTAAACAGTTATCTGGATGTTCCAAAATTCAAAATGTTGACATTACAGCAGCTTCTTCCCATGCAGGGCAAGAAAGCTTAGCTCGTGACTTTGTACCTCAAAGAGGCATACTTGCATGTCTCTATCAGACAAAACTGCAGAAGATACCTCAGATTCATAGCCAGTTCAATACACTACCAATTCTCTGCAGTGCCCTTTGGCTTATCTACTGCGCCCAGGGTCTTCACAAAGTGCCTGGCACCAGTAATTGCATTTTGCAAACAGAAAGGAATTCAAATTTATCCGTACCTGGACTGCCTGATTCAAGCAGAGAGCAAGGACGTTCTTCTAAAGCATCTGGCATTTGTAAAAAAGTTAAGTTGCCTGGGGTACACACTAAACGAAAAGAAATCAAAACTAGTGCCCTCACAAGAGATTATATTCCTGGGTGCTAGTTTGAATACAACGGCCCAGATGGCTTATCTCATGCCAGACAAGCAAGGACAACTGACTCCATGCTTTCAATTGATGGCAACAAAGACCCAACTCCCTGCAAGAACAATTCTGCAGGCCTTGGGTTACATGGCATCGTGCGTACTACTAATTCCATATGCCAGACTGCGTATGAGGAAACTACAATGGTACCTAAAGAATGTATGGTCTCAACACTGTCAAAGTTTGGAAACAGTTATACCACTAATCCCTTGCCTTCAACAGGAGTTTCAGTGGTGGGCTCAAACTTGTCACCTCAACAAGGGACAGCCTTTTACACAACCCACAGCCAGGCAAACCCTGACAACAGATGCATCGGATTACGCCTGGGGAGCACACATGGCAGGCAAATGTATTCAGGGCACGTGGCCCGCAGAACAAAGGCATCTTCACATCAATCAAAAAGATGCTAGCTGTACAAAAGGCCCTTATAGCTTTCAAGGACCTGCTGCATCCAGGACAGCTACTGCTAAAGACAGACAACACCACAGTTATGTGGTACATAAACAAGCAAGGGGGCACTCACTCCTACTCCCTATGCAGACAAGCCATGACCTTGTCTATAAACCTTCAAGTTCATCTGCAAGCACAATTCCTGCCAGGAGAGAAAAGCACACTGGCAGACGACTTAAGCAGAAACATCATGGATCCCCACGAATGGGAATTGAATCCACAAATATTCAGAAGGTTAACACAGAAATGGTGGAGCCCGGACATAGATCTGTTTGCATCCCCAATAAACTGCCAGCTACAAAAATTCTGCACAAGGAGTTACCACACACAAGCATGGAAAGTGGATGCCCTCTCATTTAGCTGGGAGAACCTACAAGTATACGCTTTCCCACCACTACCTCTCCTGCCAAAGGTACTCATAAAAGCCAGGCAAGAAGAGCCAAAGATGATTCTGATTGCACCAGACTGGCCACGCCAGCACTGGTACCCAATCTTAAGGAGCTTAGCACAAGAACCACCCTGTATTTTGCCTCAAATCCCACATCTGCTGACTCAGCACAATGATCAAATACTACACAGCCAGCTAAAGACCTTAAACCTAGCTGCATGGAAGATTCCTTAGTCAAGCAAGCAATGCCTCTCTCCAAAGCTGTTATGGATGTCATTCTGGAGGCCAGAAGGCCTAGTACCAGGAAAGCCTATTCGGATAAATGGAAGAGATTCTGTGCCTGGAACCAAGCTCACAGCCTTGACCCTCTTGTCCCAAACATTCCTCAGATACTACAATACTTAACTGAGATGCTGGACAAAGGCCTGTCCTTCTCATCCATCAAGATCCACGCCTCTGCCATCTCTGCTCATTACAACATGGATCCACCAATTTTCTCTAATCCTCTGTTAAAACAGTACCTCAGAGGGGCTAAAAACATAAGACCGTCCCGTAGAGCACCTACTCCAACTTGGGACCTCAACTTTGTTTTGGAAAAACTAACTTTACCTCCTTTTGAGCCAGCTAACGCAGCAGAATTAAAATATATCTCTTGGAAAACTGCTCTGCTCCTGGCAATAACATCAGCACGAAGAGTTTCAGAATTACAGGCACTAATGGCAGTGGAACCTTTCCTCATTTTCCACCAGGACAAGGTGTCTTTAAGAACTAACCCTACGTTTATGCCAAAGGTGGTATCCAGTGTGGCTCTAAACCAAACTATTCACCTGCCAGCTTTTTATCCTAAACTACAGAATAAAGGGGAGAGACTACTGCACTCTTTGGACATTCACAGGCAGTTACGCTTCTACTTGGACAAAACCAAAGCTTTCAGAAAATCTGAGCAGTTATTGGTAGCATATGCTGCAGGAGCACAGGGAAAAGCCATTTCAAAACAGACTATTTCAAAATGGATAGGACATTGCATACGTTTCTGCTACACATACCATGGAAAACCTGTACCTAGCAGCATTAGATCTCACTCCACCAGGGCAACAGCCACTTCAACTGCCTACCTCAGGGGAGTACCTACCAAGGATATTTTGGAAGCAGCAACTTCGAGTTCTGTACATACCTTCTCCAAGCATTATCATCTGCCTCTATACTCTAAATCCAGAGCTGGCTTTGCCACTGCAGTGCTGCAGGACCTTATAGCCACCCCTAATGCCTTATAGAACCAGCCACCCTACCTCAGCTTTGGGATTCTACCCAAGTGTAATGACTGCAGCAGTGTAACATGATAAACATAGTACAGTTTTGTACCTACCATAAATGTAGATGTTCGAGTGTGTATACACTGCTGCAGTCCAGGTTACCCTCCCTCCTTCCCCTCTTACTGGCTGGTACATACCTATGTCTTCTACCCTTACTACCTATGGGGAGTATTTGTTGGTAGCTGTAAGTTGTGTTTTGCTTTTCTTATGTATGTTTTATTAGCAGTTGGAATTGCCTACCTATTTAGAGGCACCTGATATCTGGGGCAAGAAAAACTGAAGAAAATTGCGTCGGCTGCATCTTATATACCCCTGTCGCACTGGCGTCAGGGAGGAGGTGACAGCAACCGACGCCGGACCAAGACTTTGAAACTCAGGCCAACTGGGGAACCGCCTGACGGCAGGATAACCCCAAGTGTAATGACTGCAGCAGTGTATACACTCGAACATCTACATTTATGGTAGGTACAAAACTGTACTTTTTCTCTCTCAGGTCAAGCGACATACAGTAGATGACTTGGTGTTTTCAGTTTCTGTGTAACTGACTTCACTGTATGCATATATTCTGAGATGGACCATTTTCCTGTCTAGAATGGGTTTAATTCCTTGTGCCCAGTGGTTGCCAGTCTTATCCCTTCCCGCTATTGCTGTGTTTTAACAGAGGCCATTATGGGTTCATCCTGGAAGAGGTGCTTATTTGAAGTTGCTTTCTTCATTTGCATTTACATTTCATATTCTGGTTTGGTTGCAGACACACATTTACAAGAAAACATAATTGTCTGTTGACTAGTTTTTTCTTGGTGTTGCAAAATCTGTTGATATTCAAGGTTGTGTAAAGGATGAATGACCTATTTTCAGATTATTGTTTAATTTTGAAACAATTTCCCTGTCTTCACAGAAGAGTATATAGTGTAGTAGTACTGTTAGTGGAAGGGTCTCTATATAAGGTACTGTGTATGGTTGGGGTTAGGGTCAAGGTTATGATTAGCACAAATGAGTAAGGTTATGTGGGGGGTGAAGACTTCTGGATCTGTCCTCATGTTTCTGCAGAGTTAAACCCACAGATGACTTGGATTTATTCTATTGTGCAGAAACTTGTGGGCAAGACTGCTAGCAGTATACAATGCATCAGTTTCCGAACAGTGCCAGGACGTAGAATGATCAGACTACTCCCTTCGGTGCAAAATTAGTTTAACTAGAGGCAGCCCATTCAAGAAACCTTATCCCAGTTAAACAATTCCCACAGAAGTATCTGCACTAAGATAAGGGTGGTAGGCATTCCTAGGGCAGGAAGGTGCAAGGCGCCAGTTAGAACTTCTCTACTTGCAATCTAAACAGTCTATTCTCTATCTCAAAAGCTCAGCACTTGCACCTAAAGCATTTTTATATAGGTAAAGTACTTGTATACTAAACAAAGTACTACATTAGCCTAAAATCCCCTTGAGTACCCATTTCCCTATAGGTCCCTTCTGACTCAGTTACACAGCAAACTTTTTCACTTTTTCTAGCATGTCGAAGGGTCAGTTGCTAGCGTCCTCTCCTGTTCAGCTGGTGAATCTTGGCATCTTGAGGCAATGTTACAATTGCCTCATGTACACAGACAACCCACTCCTTCTCCCACAAAACACAAATACATGTGAGAGATGCAACTATATAGCCAAACTGGAGGCTGAGCTCTCTCAACTCAGGACTGGCAAGACCAGACAGGAGGAGAAGGAAACCACGCACACCACAAACCCAGTTTCACATAGAACTATCACAACTGCAAAACAAACACATAAACACACAAAGACATACTCAGAGGCACTGATCAAAAATCTACCAAAACTACAGAGGCCTCCAAAGCAGACACCCAAGCAACTGCCACCTCAAGACATAAGACATGCAACACATAGCTCTCAGTCAGTGTGCTAAACAGTCACAGCCCTTAAGGCCAAACACAATGCCAGACACACTTGTTATAGGTGACTCCATAGTCAGACACACTGACGTCCCACTCACCAGACTGAACAAGGAAAAGATCACAGTAAGCTGCCTGTCGGGCGCTAGAATCCGCCACATAACACAAGCACTCAGGTCACTCCACAGCAAGTACAAGTATGACTCAGTCATTGTCCATGCCAGTGTGAACGACCTGAGACATACCTCCCTGGACTACATGAAAAGAGACACAGAGGAGCTCTCAGATTATGTAGCCCAGGCCGGTATGACCCTGACCCTGAGCAGTATCCTACCCTCACCAAGAATGATGCCACAATACAGAGACAAAATGATCAGCTTTAATAATTGGCTTAATTACTGGTGTCATTCTAAGGGGATCCAATGTCTGTCTGCCTGGGATGACATGCTTGACAAGCCACGCTGCTTCTCAAGGGATGGCTTGCACCTGTCACCCTGGGCTTGGATATTGGCAAAGGCTCTTGACACCCCATAGTGCCTTTTTAGGCAAGGCTCAAATGATAAACCTACCGCCCTAGAAAACAAAAATGGAAAAAACTAAGGGTAATACTGCTCAATGCCAGAAGTCTAAACCTCAAGATGCACACCCTCGAAGCCCTCCTCAGTATGGAGAACATCGATGTCTGTGCTGTGACTGAAACCTGGTTCAAGGCTCCTGAGAGCACCCCAGCACTATCAGGTTATACCTCATATCATGCGTTCCGCCCCAAAATCTGGACCGAACCACAAAAGGAGGGGAGTATCCATATTCATAAAGGATACCCACACCTCCAGGTTAGTGGCAACGCACGAAGCATCGGAGACCATCCAGGTGCAATTAACCATAGGTAAAACTGCCCTACAGTTTGTAGCATGCTACAGACCACCCTCTCAAACTCAGGAAACCCACACAGCCTTCCTGAAGACACTGGAGAGTATGAATGTCTCTCCAAACACCATCATATTGGGTGACTTCAACTACCCAAACATAGACTGGGAACATTACTCAAGCCCCAACACCCTAGCCCAAAGGTTCCTGGAGTTCATAAACTCAAATGCTATGGAACAACTAGTCACCATTCCCACAAGAGGAGAAAATATACTAGACCTGATCATCACAAACATGGGGACAAAATGCTCCACACTGGAAGTATATCCCTCATTGGTGAGATCAGACCATAAATTAATCTCACTGGAGATCCACATCCCCCCAACCCCAGCAAAAGACCACAGTGAAGAACTTCTCAAAAGCAAACTTCACACTTAAGACTCGAGTGGTATCCTTCAAGGCCCCCGAGCCAGTGGAAACCACAACCCACGCTGCTGAAACCCTTACAAATGCCTTCTATGAGCACCTCCAGGAATGTATGGATCAAGCAATCCCTAATAAAATCAAGACCCTTTCCACCAAAGGCAGGCACCCGGTCTGGTGGACCCCAGCCATAAACAAACTCTACAACAAGAGGAGAAAGCTACTACATGACAGAGCAAAATCCCTAAAAGGGAAGGCAACTCTGATCAATACTAGCAAAAAACTACGATCACTCATGAAATCATCCAAGGCCAACTTTGAGAGAAAAATCGCTAAAGACACAAAAGACAATCATAAGGCCTTCTTTAGCTATGTTAGAAACCTGGGTGGAAACTCCCAGATATGCTCAGAATTAGTCCAAAATGATACAAAAATCACTGAACCCACAGACATTGCCAACATACTGGCAGACAGGTTCAGTGCAAATTTCTCCCCTCCCTCCCCCCCCAAAAGGAGAAATATCTATCCCACCAGAGTCTAGCCTCCCAAACATCTCAGATGCCCAGGTGAGAGCTGCTCTCTCTAAAGCAAAAACACAGCATCAGTGGGACCGGACGCTGTCCCCGGCTGTGTGCTACGAACTCAATGAGGAACTAAACCCACACATAAGGCTGCTGTTTAATCTTAGCCTTACTACAGGATACGCACCCAAAGAATGGCGACGGCAACTGTGGTCCCACTCCACAAAGGCGGTGCTTCTACAGACCCTGGAAATTACCGCCCCATAAGCTTGACGAGCCTTGTCTGCAAAGCTATGGAGAGGATCATAATGGAACTCATAAATAAAGACATTGGGGACCTACAGACACTGGATCCTACCCAATTTGGCTTTATCAAGGGCAGATCCTGCCTCTTGAACTTGGTCGACTTTTTTGAAACAGTCACTAAGGCCATTGATGAGGGTAAGGCAGTTCACACAGCCTACCTTGACCTAGCAAAAGCATTCGACACAATACCCCACTCGGGCATCATAGAAAAGCTCACCAGCTTAGATGTAAACCCATATGTCACAAGATGGGTTGCAAACTGGCTCAAGGACAGAACCCACAGGGTTAGAGTTGCTGGTGCCATGTCAGACTCTAAGCCAGTCACGGCGGTGTCCCACAGGGCTCAGTCCTGGGCCCCCTCTTGTTCGGCATTTATTTTTCTGAAGTGCAGGCAAACATAAGGGGATTGTGGCTGACAAAATTTGCAGATGACTGCAAACTGGGCACCATAATTGACACTCCATCAGACACAGACATCCTCCAGAGAGGTCTCATAGAAATGGATAACTGGTGCCAGAGCCATGGCCTTAAGCTAAATGCCAAAAATGTATAGTCATACCCTTTGGGAAAAACAAGGTAACCCCTAATTTACCACATAGGTGGTAATCCATTAAACACGGAAGAAGTTATCAGGGACCTGGGGACCCAAGTTGACAGTAACCCCTCTTTTGACACTCACATTGCCAAAGTGGTTAGGAAGACCTTCTACATTGCCCACCTGATCATGAAGGGATTCACATCCAGATCAGGAGAGGTCATTGTACCCCTGTACTCTTCACTTATCAGACCAATGATCGAGTACAACACCCCATTCGGAATGTACCTTACCCGACACCTGCAGCAGTTGGAAAGACCCCAAAAGTTCCTCACCAAAAGGATAAAGGGGCTCAAACATATGTCATACGCTGCCGACTGAAGAAACTCCAGCTCTATTCAGTCGCATACCGTCTGCTCAGAGGTGATCTGTGCCTGACATACAAGGCCATGTCCAACCCGGAATTAATGGACATGCTCCACCTCAAAAATCCAAATCCACCAGAGCCACGAGAGCAAGAGACTTAAACCTCAACACGGATATAAATAGGACGTGCTGGAGGGACAGATTCATCACCCAGAGACTCCCTACACTATGGAACAGAGTCCCAGTCCATGTGAGGCAGAGCCCCTCACTGACTCTGTTCAAGAGAAATCTTGACGAGTGGATGGGAGATCGTAGGTTTACCCCGGGAATCATCTCTGTGTCACTGCTGGACAGAGGCACAGCAAACTAATGGGTATAGTATTCTCATCCTAAGGGGTGGTGAAAGCCACACACACTCTGGCTAGGCTTATAAATGCCCTAGGGCAGATAGCCTAGTATGAACCTATGAACCTAAGACTCGTAGTCCTCTCAGGATTGTCTACTCCACATCGGTTTACAAGAGCACTCTGCAGTACTACTGACATCGTAAGCCTTCCAAGAGTGTCTGCTGCAGATTCTGCTGGTCTTTCATACAGATGGCATTGGTCTTGTATATCCACATACAAGGGCTACCCATTTCTCTTCAGAGAGGATATTAATCTGTGGAATTGGGTTATTTCACACAACTTTCTCTTGGTAGTTGAAGATATCCCAGGAGAAATCAAACACCTTAGCAGACAAATTGAACATAACCCTTCACTAACAAGTGGTGCTGTATTATACAGGGAATATAATTTATAATCAAAAGAACACAAACATGTTTGCATGGGCCTAAAACTGTGTGCAAGGAGCCTATGGTTTGAAAATAGCCCAAAAGTAAATTTATCCTCCACTGGCCAGATACATTTTATTTAAATTTGGGTTTTAATGCAGTTTCAGTGGCAGAGAAATTTATTGGTTATGCTAAGTCAATTTTCATTGTGAGACTGTATTGTTTGTTTAGCAAATGGCTCTGTGTTTGTGGTATTTTATTTCAATAGTTGCAATCTTTGTAGAAGTAAATAAGAAAACACTGTGCACACTGACAGGTTTGAATAGTGGTTATGCTAACAGGGGAGAAATAGCCAAGAAATGGAACACTGGAATGGCTGGTGAGGGGGCCGCGGCAGGTGGGGGGGGGGTTGCTGCATGAGAGGCTGCTCGGGGGGGCCCAATCTATTACCCTGCCTAGGGCCCCATTTGACCATGACCCAGTTCTGTCTTGGAGGCCCATTATATACCTCTTGTCTCTCTCTTTCTGCAAGTTCCTTCTTTCAAAATGCTAACTCTCCAGTCTTTGTTCCCTCTACTTCTTACTCTGGCCTTTCTGGTGACCCTGGACCTGATAGATGCATATCTATATATTCTTGTACACCCTCTGTTCAGGAAGTATTTATGATCTTCTGTTTCTTCTGCACATGATCAGTTCTCTGCTTTGCCTTTTGGTTTTTCTACAGCGTTAAGGGTTTTTACCAAATGTGTAGGCCTGGTCATAGCCATCTGCAAGCTCTACGGAGTTCAGATTATTCCTTCTTATTCAGGCCACCTCTCCACAGCTTCTTCAACAGGATCTCACATTTACTATGCTGCTGCTTAGAGTTGGATTCACTCTCAATCTAAAGTCAATTCTGACTCCTTCTCAGGACCAGATTTTCTTGGGGTGCAGGATTTAGACTCCTCCTGTGACTCCTTTTCTTCCTCATCCCAAGGTATTCTCCTTGACATTTTTCTTTTAGTCCTTTCTTCCTTTGCAGGAGATCTCAGCAAGAGAGTTTGACAGAATACTGACATAGGGCCTTGAGGTGGTCTGCACAGGGAATTTTACTTATGCCCTGTATTCTTGTAGTGACGAACCCCTGGATATTCCAGTTGGATATTTTTGGTTAGTTACATACCAAAGGGGACATTGTACTGAATGGTAGTTCTGATGAATGCCGAATACAGTGGTAGGTCTGATGAATGCCGAATACAGCGGAACACTGATTTCCTTGGACTTGGATACGATATTTTGTTTACAAGTTGCACAACATAAAATGATTTCCACACCACTGTAGACATGCTATGGTCAACGGCTATATTACTGTGTGTATGTATCCCGAAGTGTCAAACTACTTGGTCAACTCTAAGGGGTGTGTTTTCAATATGATAGTTACTAGGGGTAGATGACTTCCCAAAGGGTACTATTATGCGTTTCTTTGCATTTAGTTTTAGTCTATGGCTCTGACACCAGTTGCTTGTCCATGTCAGCCCTTACTGGAGAACATTTGGGTCAGTATGGGATTTAATAACTGCTTCTAATTTGCAATCATCTGCAAATTTAGTCAACCAGAGACCATTGACATTAGCCCTGACTTCAGAGAAATAAATGCCAAAAAGGAACAATCCAAAGACCACTTGTGACTGGCCTCTTTGTGGATGTGTATTCCCCAATTCTTACTTTTGGGTCCTGTCTGTGAGCCAACTAGCTGTCCACCAGGTGACATACAGGTTTGTACCTAATCTCTTGAGTTTGTCAACAATGCCCGAGTAGGGTATTGTATCAAATGCCTTGGCCAGGTCAAGGTAGGCCGTGTGAGCCATTCTACCCTCATCCATTGCTTTGGTGACCTTTTCAAAGAAGTCCACCAGGTTGAGTAGGCATGACCTGCCATTGAAACCAAACTGGGTTGGGTCCAGTGTCTGCAGGTTTACTGTATCACTGTTTATATTTCCATGATAATTTTTTCCATGGCTTTACATATAAGACTAGGAAGACTTATGGGTCTGTAGTTGACCCACTTTTATGCAGAGGGATAACTGTTGCTTTTCTCCATTCATGAGGCATGAAGTCTGTTTGGAGGCTACAGTTAAGTAGCGATTCCAGAGGACCCAGTAGGTCATGGTTCATGCTGTTTAGAAGGCATCCTGGGATATTGTCTATGCCCATTGATGCAGTGTTCTTGTCTTTAGAAAGAGCATTAAGGAACTATTTCCTAGTGATAGCAGGGGGAGTTATATTTGATGGTATTTCCTGAGGGATGGTTGAGGAGGAGAGAGTGGTAAAGTTGGAGCTGAATTTATCGACCGGTAGATTTGGTGCATCATCTGGCTCAGTATAGGTGGCTCCATTTACAAAGAGCTCTGCGCACAATTATGTGTTGCCTTTGACGTTGTGGACATAGCTAAAGAATGCCTTGTGCTGGTTGTCCTTGGCCTGAGAGGCCAAATTTACCTCAAATTTATTTAATTACCATTTGTTTACAGGGAAAGTCTGACTGGAACAGAGCCCATTTTCAGCGGAGGCCTGGAGAGAAATGCTCCAGATGCATGTCTTTAGAATGTGAGAGGAAACCGGAGCACCTGGAGGAAACCCAAATGAACACAGGGAGGACATGCAGACTCTGCACAGAAAGCACCCCAGCCAAGAATCAAACTGAAGAACCTTTTGCTGTGAGGCAACAATGCTAACCGCTGCACCACTGCTGTGGCAGACTTTATTTATCCTCTGAGTTGTTTTTTAGTTTGAGTGTGTTTTTATCCTGCTGGGTGCTGCACCTCCTAATTTTTGCAGGGATTTTCTTCCTGGTGATATACAGCCTATTGATGATGTGATTGCACTAATGTGGCTTGTTTTTTTGTTAGTTTTGTACTACTTCCTGGTGGGTAAAGCTGCCTCTATGAAGCTATTAACATGCTTGTACAGGGTTTCTTTGAACAGTTCTACATAGGCAGCGGTGTTCTCAAGGTTTATGGGGCCTTGAAGTTTTGCCAGGTTATCGCTTAATAGCAGGAAGTTAGCCTTAGAGTAGTTCCTGAATATTCCACATTTAGCTGGGGTTTCCAGGTTTTATTCCTACTTGAAGGGAGACCATTTTGTGGTCTGACCTTAGTTAAGACATTACAGTAGGGGGTATACAGCACTCTTGTTTGGACCCTCCTTGGTTTTGAGGAGTTCCTCTGTGTGTGTGTGTGTGTGTGTGTGTGTGTGTGTGTGTGTGTGTGTGTGATTCACTTCAGAATATCAAAGATTTAAAACGTCGAATTTCATATGGTTGAGACCATTTGACTGAAGTTTCAAAACTTCGATATTTTAATACAAAAACAGAACAAAACCAGGTACCCCAATGTTTTTGAAGGGGGGGCAAGCCCCGCTGCACCCTCCACATGGGAGGGTGCACCCCGACTACTTAAATATACCAACTCCGCGATCGCACTACACCAAGGAAAAGGGAAAATCTCCTGTTCCTCGCTGTATGGAGATCAACGTTCAGAATTTCGAAGTTTAAAAACTTCAATCCTATGGTCTTGATCATATGAAATTCGAAATTTTAAACCTTTGATATTCTGAAGGGAGCCCCTATACATTTGTGTGTATATGTATATGTGTGTATGTGTATATGTATGTATATATATATATATATATATATATATATATATATATATATATATATATGGATCCCTATCACACCGACACGCCACAAAGCCGACACCCAAAACACCAAAAGACCGAAAACGCACAAAACCGAACACCATAACACCGACACACAAAACGTAAACTACACATTACACACAACTATACATACACTAACCGTAACCCTAACCCTAACGTCCGACACTACCGCACACTTACCCTACCCGCACCCTAACCCTAACTCACCTAACCCGTCACTAAACCTAAAGTCCGTCACTATCGCACGCTTACCCTACCCACACCCTAACTCACTTAACCCACCCTTAAACCTAACCTCCGTCACTATCGCACACTTACCTTACCTGCACCCTAAGTCCGACACTACCGCACACTCACCTTTCCCGCACCCTAACCCTAAATCCCTCACTATCGCACACTTACCGAGTTGCGCTCACACGTTGCCCATGTCGGTGTTTCGGCTGTCGGTATTTCACCTTGTTGATCATCTGTCTCGTCAGTCTTCTGGAGTCTGTTTTCTGAGTGTCGGTGTTTTGGCGTGTCGATCAAGTCAAGGGGAACCATATGTATATATATGTATATATATATATATATATATATATATATATATATATATATATATATATATATTTTGCACACACGCGTATACACAGACATACATATTTTTTGGGGGAAACTCTCCTGACATTTTTTCTAAAATATGTTTACCTTCCTTTTTGTGGGACTGTTTATTTTGCTTTTTTTTTTTTTTTTGCTGAAACTGGTTGAAGATTTAGAGAATTCCTTGTAAAATTTGGAAAAGGAGGGCTGAAAAATTGTAGAGTTCCTTTATCTTCTTAACCTTGTCATCAAAATGTTGATAACCTCTAACAGAGGAAGTAAAAATCAAATCTCTTTCTAAAGGAGAATTTAAAATCTTGAAACTGTACCAGTGGTTATAGCCCTGGAAGAAGTATCAACCTAGTCATGCACACACTGTAAACAATGAGTTGTGACATGTAATATGGAAGAAACTCAATTATTTAAAGCAGATTTTTCCTCACAAGAAGAAAACTGCAGACAAACCATTTCTCATAGGTTCATAGGTATATACTAAGACCACCTTGGCCTTTATAACCCTAGCCGTAAAATCCAACTCAAGACTGTGTGTGTGTTGGGGGGGCATGTTAGGTTGGACATTACTGTCTGCATCTGTCTGTCAAGAGACATGGGTACTAGACCAGGATAAATTTCTGATTTCCCATCCATTGGTCAAGGTTGCATTTAAATAGGACTAGGGATAGATTCTGCTCTTCTGGATGGGAAGCCTGTTCCAGAGCTGGGGATCCTCTGAGACGCACATCTGTCTTGCCAACATGTCTTCGTTATGACACAGTCAAAGTTTAAATCCATGGATTTAGTGGTTTAGAATGTTTGTTTTGCACGTGTACAAAAGGTCCATCAGAATTGGATCCAAGGATGCCCTGTATGCCAAGCATAGATCACCTCTTAGTAACCTGTAAGAAACAAGAGTATGGAGAAAGGGCTTTAAGGTGATCCATACAGGACAATGTGTTTATACCCTGGATTCTTCTGGTAAGGAATCTTTGTGGGCATTCAACTGTTGCACATGTCTGGTCAGCTACATACTGAAGGGGGCATTATACTCAGTAGTAGGTCTGATAAGGGCCAAATAAAGTGGCATTATGACTTCCTTGGATCTAGATGCCATGCCCTTATAAGTTGTGTGACAGAATAATTTTCTTATTACCTTGGTCACATGTTGGTCAAATGTTAGACTGCTGTCTACATAGGTTCCCAGATCTCTGATTACTGGGCAAACCATTAAGGGTGTCTTCTTGATGGAGTAATTAGCCTGGGTGGCATTTTTCAAAAGGCACAATAACGCATTTCTTGGCATTAAGTTTTAATCCATGATTTTAGCACCAGTCACTTGTCTGTTGGACCCTCTAATAAGATGTTTGTGTCATGAGGAGAACTCTATGATGGCACCCAATTTGCAGTCATCTGTGAGATTGGTCAGCCAAGGGCCCTTGAAATTAGCCTTTACTTCTGAGAGGCAGATTAAAACAATAGGAGCGGTCGCAGCACAAAATTCTGAGGTACCCTGCTGGCGACCAGTCTATTGGTGGAGGTGGTCTCACCAATCCTTACTTCCAGGTTCATATTTGTGAGCCAGCTGGCAACCTAGTGAGTTATGTAGAGGTTTATGCCCAGTTTGGTAAGTTTGTCAACTATACCCTAGTGTAGTACTGTATGGAACACCGTAGCCATGTCCAGGTAGGCAGTATGCACAGTGTTTCCCTCATCGATTGGCTTGGTGACCTTCTCAAAGAAGTCCACCAGGTTTAGTAGACATGACTTTCCTTTGACAAAGTCAAATTGGGTTGAGTCCAGTGTCTGAAGTTTGCCTAGGTTTGGTTGATCATTTCCATGATAATTCCTTTCATGGCTTTGTGTTAGACTAGTTAAACTAATAGGTCGGTAGTTTCCAAGGTCAGTTGAAGGTCCACCCTTGTGAAGCAGGATAACCGCTACAGTCCTCCATTCTTGTGGTACAAAATCTGTTTTGAGGCTGCAGTTGATAACATGACCTGTCAGGACCACCAGTCACTTTCATGTTATTTAGGAGGAATCCCAGGGTATTGTTAAGGCCCATTGAGGTTATGTTCTTGGCCGCTAGAACCTGCTCCCTTCCAATAGTTGAGGAGGCTTTCACGATTAGTCGGAATAAAATTTAATATATAAGCCTGACCATTCAAATTTCTAAAAATTAAAGTTGCAGAAGAATTCACTTTTTTTCCCATACTTGTCATTAATTTTTCCTTCTTGTCAAAAATAGTAGGATTGGAATTAATCAAATGTAAACCAGCAGCAGTAGGGTTAACTAAAGCTGTTGCTGCTGGGTCGACCAGTTTGGGATGAGTGTATAAAAACTTAAGACTGAACTTTATATAATCTGTCCATCTTTTTAGTGGCAGCAGGCTGACTGTCGAGAAAAATGCTGGCAGTGTCATGTATATCCTCCAAAGCAGACAGAACTGGAGGAATGGTTGAAGGTTCTGGAAATTCCTTCTTGAACAGTTCATAGTATTCTCTGAGATACTGAGAAACATCAGAGTTCTCCAGTGAGGACACTGGCACAGTTTGACAGTAGTCTCAGAGAAAAGGAATCCCCCACAGGAAGAATCAGAAACTGATCTTTCCTCAGGGTCTGATTCAGAAATTTGAGGAGAACCCCCTGTATCTTCCCCTTAAAAATCTTGAATCTCTCCAGAAAAAGACATCCCACTTTCTTTTATCAGAAACCAGCTGTTAGGAGCATTCAACAGATTGACTTAAGCCCTGAGCCAATAAAATTAATCCTAAGAAAATGTAAGGAGAAGTGGATGTATGCTTAGTTGTCTGTTTCTTTGACAGGAAAAATGGTCAAAAGCAGCAGCTTCCCCAGGGATGGGCACAACATTCTGACCAAACAGGAAAGGTTTCCTATTTCTTCTTCCATGATCGAAGGGTGGTTGTCCCTTTCCCACAGAGGGGATCCCAAAAGCTCCAGAGGGTGTAGCTAAGCCCTGGTCCATTGTTGCTACACCAGAGGGATCTGAGAGTAAAGATGAGCGATTTGAGGAACAAGCTGTGGCCACAGCAGAGTCACCCACCATATACCTGAAGCAAACTGCTAGCCTGCTGTGGTGGCAGAAGCTGTTTGCTTAACTTTTTCTTTGTGGCTGGAAGAAAGACTCTGGGACTAGTAGTTTGTTCCATGGACAAGCTGAAAATGTTGCTTCTTTCTTGGGAGAAACAAGCAGCAAAAGCCAGTGAAAATCTTGTCCGTAAGTGTCACCTTTCCACCCAAAGGCACAGTAAAAAGCACTTTAAAATGCTTTGCCAGCCTAAAAAAGTATATAAAAAAAATATTTGATAGCTTCTCAGAAAAAATGGTTTTCCTTTACTTTTAAACACTTTTTAAGCTGATTGAGAAAAATGCTGTCCCATTTAGAAATAGAGTTATGTCTTGTGACAGTCCATTAAAAACAAATTCCTAGCTTAAAATAACGTTCCTAAACAGGAAAGTAGTATAAAAAAAATCATAAAAAATAAAGGAAACTGCTCAGGTGCAAAACCAATAGCAAGCAGCATACAATGAGTCTCTTCAGACCAAAGTCATATAAATCACACCAAACAGCATACGGCAAGTCTCTTCAGACCAGGAATACAAGAATAATCCAATCCAATGAAGCAAAATGCTGTTAACTTCTTTAAAACCAAATCTTTTATTAGCAGATATCTGGTAAGCGCTTTCGCCATAGTGTCTTCTTCAAACCATAAGAGTATAAAGCAGCTCAAGACACACCTTGTATACATTCAAGTACACCTTCAATTACTAATTAAACCTAATGATGACCTCATAATTAAAGCATGTACATTTAAAGTGAACAATCAAATAGTATTACAATACACCTATACAAGTAGTAAAGGCAAAATATTTAAAACGTTATTACTGCATAAAAATGAACATCACTTAAGCATCTTAAAGATATTATATAAATATCTTTAATCCAGCAATAAACCAATTTATTATAAAAAATAAAAAATGTTTAAAAAAATATTTAAAATGAAACCTTCTGTTTTTAAGAGCTGGTCTTAAAGGGACCTTATCATTAAGACCAGGATGAATGTGCTTGCAGTCTGATAATCCAGTCAGTTTCATTTCTTTTGGTATAATTCCTTGGGTCCCTCCCCTCAAGCTAGGTGTATTAATATATAAAACTAAAAACTTAAAAGTATGTGAATTGGTTTCTAAAACATGTTTAGACAAAGCATTGGTGTTTGACCAAATACGGATTTGATAGAAGTGCTCCCTCACCCTGTCCTTAAGCCTTCTATTGGTTTTACAGATATAGAAGGCAGGGCAGGAAGAGCATAAAGCGAGATAAACTACATGTTCCGTATCACAACTAGCACTGACATCAAAGCTAAAAAATTGAGATGTATTGGGATGTATAAACATGTTCGATTCACATATAAATGTGCAAAAATTGCACTTATTACATGGTTTGGTGCCTAAATGACTTCTGTTTTCATGGAATGAAGTAGCATTAGTATAACATAAGAGTCTATGTAAATTCTTCTTGTTTTTAAATAAAAATTGTGGGTATTCACCCACAATGTCCCTAATATTAGGGTCAACTGTTAAAACATTCCAATGCTTACACACAAGATATCTCTTATTTGGTAGAAATCATGTGTGTAGAATAATGAGATTTTTTGTGTTGGTACATTGACATTGGTGGCATTGCTTTCTGTAGTATAATATTCATTGCCCTGCTCTGAAAAATAAGGGCATGCCCTATCTAATCTAAAGTTCTCGATACACTGAAAACCTATAGAAATTTCATCTTTGTGTTTCCTTGTTAATAATCTTTTATGGAGGGTTACCAATTCCGTTTTAAAACTACCTGGCATAGGGTGTAACCTAAATGCCCAGATTGCCTGATCTTTAATAATATTGGTAAAGACATATCTAGGATGCATACTTTCCCTGTGTAATGTATTTTTATAGCAAGGTTTTCTGTATACACCTGTGTTAAGTTTGCCATTGCTAAGGCATTCAATATCAACATCCAAGAAGGGGATACCACAAGTTGAGACTGTCAAAGTAAATTTCAAAAAACTAGTAAATGAATTGATTTCTTCAAAGAAACTATTCAACTCATCCTCACTACCATTCCAAAGAAACAAATCATCCACAAAACGTCTATAAAATATGACATGTTTCTTGTAAAAGGGTGAAGGAAAAAATTTCTGCTTTTCCCACATAGCCATGGCTAGGTTGGCATAGCTATTGGCACAAGATGTGCCCATAGCTACGCCATCCTTTTGAAGGAACAATTCATCATTAAAAAAGAAAATATTATTTTCTAACACTGTCTCTAATAACAGGCAGATCAAGTCTATCTTGGTGGCTACCATATCAGTGTAGTGCGACAAGTACTGCTGAATACTAACTATACCTAATTGGTTAGGAATATTAGTAAAAAGAGATTTAACATCCATTGTAACAAGCAGATGACGGAGAGTATCAAGATTTGCGGTTTCCTTATACAGGTCCAACAAAAACTGTTTGGAATCCCTTAGAATAAATGGATTTAGATCTACTACTGGTCTTAACATTTTTTCTACAAACACTGACAGGGGTTCAGTAACCCAACCACTGCCTGCTACAGTGGGTCTCATTGGTGGATGTATGGGATCTTTATGTACTTTGGATAATCTTTGTATAGTTGGAATCGATGGGTTTTCAACCATAGAAAATTGTACATTTCAGATGTAATTGTACCACTTCTATTCAAGTCATCTAATGTATTATACAGCCTAAGAACATGTTCTTGTACGACATGCAAGACTATAGGTATATAAAAGGTCTCTGTCTAACACTACTACTGGGCCACCTTTGTCAGCTGGTCTGATTGAAATGTTTCTATCGTTCTTAAGATTATTTAAATAATCTTAAGCACGATTGAAACATTTCAATCAGACCAGCTGATAAAGGTGGCCCACTAGTAGTGTTAGACAGTGAAGTATATAATAGTTATATGAAGGAAATGCTGAGTGACTCTACTTTTTATATACCTACAGTCTTGCATGTTGTACAAGAACATGTTCTTAGGGTGTATAATACATAGATGACTTGAATAGAAGTGGTACAATTATATCTGAAATGTGCAATTTTCTATGGTTGAAAACCCATTGATTCCAACTATACAAGGATTACTCAAAGTACATAAAGATCCCATACATCCACCAATGAGACCCATTGTAGCAGGCAGAGGTTGGGTTACTGAACCCCTGTCAGTGTTTGTAGAAAAAATGTTAAGACCAGTAGTAGATCTAAATCCATTTATTCTAAGGGATTCCAAACAGTTTTTGTTGGACCTGTATAAGGAAACCGCAAATCTCCTTGATACTCTCCCTTATCTGCTTGTTACAATGGATGTCAAATCTCTTTTTACTAATATTCCTAACCAATTAGGTATAGTTAGTATTCAGCAGTACTTGTCACACTACACTGATATGGTAGCCACCATGATAGACTTGATCTGCCTGTTAGGGTCTATACACACTGAGCAGAGTGGATGAGAGTTGTTGACCGCAACAGTTAGCTGAGATATACAAGTATCCTGCTTTTTTTTTTATTTATTTATACAGATTATTGTTTCTAACAATTAATATATAGCACTGTTATTGTCTGCTTTTTAGTCTTCGAGTGTATTTTATTGCTATTAACAAATCTGCACAAGTAACTGATTTGTCTGCAGTTAAAAGCATTCTACATCTTTACAAATCTTTATCTGTTTAAAAACTTTCATTTGTTTTCTGTAGTGCTTACTGTCTATAGCCTATTGTTTTTAGGTGAAGCCTTTCTTTAACTTGGCTAGATTGTGTTAATTGTCTGCTGAGTGGGGGCTGGTTCTTTTGTGTTCTTGTAAAAAAAAAAAAAAAAAAAGTTGTTGTTCTGGTATTTAAGCCCTAACTTCGATAGGGTTTCTGTCTATACACACTGAGCTGAGTAGATGAGAGTTGTTGACCGCAACAGTTAGCTGAGATATACAAGTATCCTGCTTTTTTTCGATTATTTATACAAATTATTGTTTCTAACAATTAATATATAGCACTTTTATTGTCTGCTTTTTAGTCTTCAAGTGTATTTTATTGCTATTAACAAATCTGCACAAGTAATGGTTGGGAGGGTGGCCTAATGGTTAAGGTGCTTGCCTTACAAACATAAGGTGCAGGGTTTGAGTCTCACAAGGGATAATTGGCTAGGCTTAAAGTGGCTTGTAAGGGCAGTTAGCTTCGTACTAACCTATGAACTGATTTGTCTGCAGTTAAAAGCATTGTGTATCTTTACAAATCTTTATCTGTTTAAAAACTCTCATTTGTTTTCTGTAGTGCTTACTGTCTGTCCCCTCCCTCCCAGTTGGTGTCTTGCTCTTATACTTGGCTTTGCAGTTGCCCGCCCCTACTGTAAATCTGATCTGTGACACTCCTCCCAGTCTAGTGTTATTAGCTCATTCTACCTAGTACAGAGAGAACATTTGATAAGGCTTTCTGTTTCTCCTTTTTCCCTTTCAAAAAAATAGGGAAAAAAGAAAAAAAAATTTGTAGAGTATATTTCAGAGCATTTATTATAACTGTAATTGCCTTAATATTGCTACAACTCAAGTGCTCTAGGTTGCACTGCATCTGAAGTGTCTGTGTTTTAGCTGCTTTTCTGTATATATAGACTTCTCTATTTCTTTAACTAAATAAGCTCTGCAAAGTTGTTTTATTGCATTCCTGCCTGTATCTCTTGAGTTTTTTTGCACTTTTAAAGTTTGTTTTTGCTTAGTTTAACTGGTAGGCTACACACTCAAGTGTGCTAGCCGAATTAAAACATTTACTGGGTTTCTGTACCTAATTTCTGCTACTCTGTATAAAAAATAAATAAATAAATAAATAAAAATCCTTGTTTCCCGCCTTTACTGAATTAGAATAGTCCAATCTTCAAGTATTGCTTATCTCTGGGCTGTGTCATAGTTCCTGTGTTGCCCATATCCTTATTTGGATAGGGGGAAGCTTCTTTGCTCACCAGTGAGAGTGGGGAGCTCTAAGCAGCCTATCTGTCCTTTGAGGAGTGGTTCCAGCCCAGTGACCTGTAGCTTATTGGCCGTTTTGGGCCATTTCCTGTCTCTTCTAACCCCCTGCTTTAAAGCCAGCTTTATCGCGTTTTTGTGCTTGAAATTTAAAGTTTGTCCTGTTTGTTGCATTTACCTGTTGAGGCTACACACTCAAGTGCGCTAGCCTGTGTTTCATATTTATTGCATTTTCCTGCTGTTTGTTGCAAAAAAAGAAAGAAAAACAAAAAAAAATTATCCTTGTTTCCCGCCTTTCCTGACCTAGAGTAGTCCAAATACAGGCGCTGCTGTATTCTGGACTTTTGGAAAGTTCCTGTGCTGCCCATTTCCTTTCTTGGATAAAGGGAGGCTTCTTTGTTCACCAGTGGAAGTGGGGAGCTTAGAGCAGCCTATCTATCCCTGGAGGAGTGTTCCCAGCACAAGAATCTGGTAGTCTATTGGCCATTTTGGGCCAATTTCTAGCTCTTTCAAGTCCCCCTGTATAAAACCTGCTTTGGCGCGGTTTTTGCACTTGTTACTACTCAGCCAAGCTCCTCGTGGTCCTGCAGAGTGGTGCTAGCAACAGAGAGGCTAAAAGAGTGACTGCTAACCTGATAAGTGTTTTTTTTTTTGCTGCTACTACCTGGGCGACTGTCCGATCTAGCTAAACTGCAAGTATTTCTGCTTCTTGAACTGTTTTAAACTGTTTAAAGTTGTTTTTGCACCTGCACTTTTAAAGTTTGCCCTGTTTGTTGCATTTACCTGTTGAGGCTATACACTCAATTGCGCTAGCCTGTGTTACATATTTATTGCATTTTCCTGCTGTTTGTTGCAAAAAAGAAAAAAAAAATTATCCTTGTTTCCCGTCTTTCCTGACCTAGAGTAGTCCAAATACAGGCTTTGCTGTATTCTGGACTTTAGGAAAGGTTCCCGTGTATTTCCTTTCTTGGATAAAGGGAGGCTTCTTTGTTCACCAGTGGCAGTGGGGAGCTTAGAGCAAGCAGCCTATCTATCCCTGGAGGAGTGTTCCCAGCACAAGAATCTGGTAGTCTATTGGCCGTTTTGGGCCAGTTTCTAGCTCTTTCAAGTCTCCCCTGTATAAAACACACTTTAGCACGGCTTTGTACGATTTTGCATGTAGCGCAGCATCGGGCAACGCCGCTTAATTGGGTTTAAACCATTCTCGGCTCCACAAAGTCTGCTCTTCACTTTTTCACTTAGAACTGATCTAGTTCTCATAACAAACACCCTATTCCTACTCTAAAGCCTGGCACTTGCTCACTAAAGCATTTATATGTCAGCAATAAAAAATTAAAAGCACTACACCCTCACAAACTCCCCTCGAGTACCTTGTTCCCCATTGGCCCTTTTTTCAATTATAAAGGAATTCCCAATACTATTCTAGCATGTCCAAAGGTCAGTTGTCAATCTCCTCTCCGGTCCAGCTGGTGAATCTGGGAATCTTGAGGCAATGTTACAACTGCCTCATGTACACAGACAACCCTCTCCTCCTCCCAACAAATTCTAACACATGTGAGAGATGCAACCATATAGCCAAACTGGAGGCTAAGCTCTCTCAACTCAGTACTGGCGTAACCAGTCAGGAGGAGAAGGAAACCACACTCACTACAATTCCAGTCTCACACAGACCTACCACGACAGCAAACCAAACATGTAAACACACAAAAACATACTCTGAGGCTCTAAATAAAAATTTGCCTAAGCAACAGAGACCTCCAAAGCAGACACCCAAGCAACCGCTACCCCAAAACAAAACACGTGCAACACAGCTCACAAAGCCAGTATGCCGAACAGTCACAGCCCTTAAGGCTAAACAACACACCTGATACACTTGTAATAGGTGACTCTATCGTCAGGCACACTGACGTCCCGCTCACCAGGCTGAACAAGGAGAAGGTCACGGTGAGCTGCCTGTCGGGCGCGAGAATCCTCCACGTAACACAAGCACTCAGGTCACTCCAAGGCAAGTACAGACATGACTCGGTCATTGTCCATGCTGGTGTGAATGACCTGAGACGTACCTCCCTGGACTACATGAAAAGAGACATAAGGGAGCTCTCTGAGCATGTAGCCCAGGCCAGTATGACCCTGACCTTGAGTAGCATCTTACCCTCACCAAGAATGATGCCACAATATGAAGACAAGATGATCAATTTCAACAGTTGGCTTAAGTATTGGTGTCATTCAAAGGGGATCCAATGCCTGTCAGCCTGGGATGACATGCTCGACAAGCCATGATGCTTCACTAGGGACGGCTTGCACCTGTCACCCCTGGGCTTTCGGATATTGGCAAAGGCTCTTGCCACCCCCATAGTGCCTTTTTTAGGCAAGGCTCAAAAGACGAACCCACCTCCATAGGTATCACAAGGGATAAGAAACTAAGAGTAATGCTTCTCAATGCCAGAAGTCTAAACCTCGAGATGCACACACTCGAAACTCTGCTTAGCATGGAGAACATCGATATCTGTGCAGTAACAGAAACCTGGTTCAAGGCTCCCGAGAGCACCCCAGCACTACCAGGTTATACCTCGTACCATGTTTTTCGGCACCAAAACTTGGACCGAACCACAAAAGGAGGGGGAGTATCAATATTAGTCAAAGATACCCACACCTCCAGGTTGGTGGCACAGCACGAAGCATCAGAGACTATCCATGTGCAACTAACAGTGGGTAAAACTGCCTTCCAGTTTATAGCTTGCTACAGACCACCCTCCCAAACCCAGGAACCCCACTCGGCCTTCCTGAGAACACTGGAAAATATGAAGGTCTCCAAACACCATTATATTGGGCGACTTCAACTACCCAAACATAGACTGGGAGCATTACTCTAGCTCCAACACCCTAGCCCAAAGGTTCCTAGAATTTATAAACTCAAATGCTATGGAACAACTTGTTACCACTCCCACAAGAGGGGAAAACCTACTGGACCTGATCATCATCAACATGGGGACTCTATGCTCCAGACCAGAAGTGTATCCCTCACTGGTAAGATCAGACCATAAACTAATCTCACTAGATATTCACATCCTGACCCAAGCCCCTGCCCAGAAAACCACAGTGAAAAACTTCTCTAAAGCAAATTTCACACTCCTCAAAACTGAGGTGGAATCCTTCAAAGCCCCCGGGCCTGTGCAAAATATGGCCCAGACCGCAGAATCCTTTATAAACGCATTCTATGAACACCTTCAGGAATGCATGGATCATGCAATCCCAAACAAAACCAAGACCCAATCCTCCAAAGGCAGTCGTCCTGTCTGGTGGATTCCAGCCATAAACAAACTATACAATAGAAGGAGGAAGCTACTACATGTTAGAGCAAAATCCCAAAAAGGGAAGGCATTTCTGATCAGTATTAGCAAAAAACTACGGGCACTCATAAAATCGTCTAAGGCCAGCTTCGAGAGAGAAATTGCACAGGACACTAAGGATAATCACAAGGCTTTCTTTAGTTATGTTAGGAACCTGGGTGGGAATTCCCAGATATGCTCAGAATTAGTCCAAAATGACAAAAAATGCAACCAAACCCACAGACATTGCCAATATCCTAGCTGACAGGTTCAGCACAAACTCCCCCCCCCTTCCCCACCAAAAGGGCAAATATTTATCCCAGCAGAGTGCTGCCCCCCTGACATCTCAGATGCTCAGGTAAGAGCCGCCCTCTCCAAACAAAAAAACACAGCATCAATGGGACCAGATGGTGTCCCGGGCTGCGTCCTACATGAACTCCAAGAAGAACTAAACCCAAACATAAAACTACTGTTCAATCTCAGCCTTACTACAGGATGTGTACCCAAAGAGTGGCGTACAGCAACAGTGGTCCCTCTCCACAAAGGTGGTGCCTCAACGGATCCTGGGAACTATCGCCCCATAAGCCTGACTAGCTTGGTCTGCAAAGCTATGGAAAGGATCATCATGGACCTCATAATTAAAGATATTGGGGACCTACAGACACTGGATCCTACTCAGTTTGGCTTTAAGGGCAGATCCTGGCTCTTAAACCTGGTTGATTTCTTTGAAACAGTCACCAAGGTCATTGACGAGGGAAAGGTGGTCCACACAGCCTACCTGGACCTCGCAAAAGCCTTCAATACAATATCCCACTCTGGCATTATAGATAAGCTCACCAGCTTAAATATAAACCCCTATGTCACTAGATGGGTTGCAAACTGGCTCAAGGACAGAACCCACATGGTTAGAATTGCTGGAGCCATGTCAGACTCCAAACCAGTTACAAGTGGCGTCCCACAAGGCTCAGTCCTGGGACCTGTCTTGTTCGGTATATATTTCTCGGAGGTACAGGCCAACACGGAAGGACTGTGGCTGACCAAGTTCGCAGATGACTGCAAACTGGGTGCCATAATCGACTTTCCAGCCGACACAAGCATCCTACAAAAAGGGCCTCATAGAAACAGACAACTGGTGCCAGAGCCATGGCCTCAAGTTAAACGCCAAAAAGTGTATAGTCATCCCCTTGGGCAAAAACAAAGTGCCCACCAATTACCACATAGATGGTAATCCATTAAGTACGGAAAAAGCAATTAGGGACCTGGAGACCCAAGTTGATAGCAATCTCTCATTCGACAACCACGTTGGCAAAGTGGTTAGAAAACCATTTTATATAGCCCACCTAATCATGAAGGGATTCACATTTAGGTCAGGGGAGGTCATCGTGCCTCTCTAGTCATCCCTCATCATCCCTCATCAGGCCCATAATTGAGTACAATGCCCCTTTTGGGATGTACCTTACCAGACACCTGCAGCAACTGGAAAGACCCCAAAAGTACCTCACCAAGAGGATCAAAGGGCTCAAACAGATGACATATGCTGCCCGGTTAAAGAAACTCCAGCTCTACTCAGTGGCATACCGCCTGCTCAGAGGTGATCTCTGCCTGATGTATAAAGCCATGTCCAACCCGGAATTAATGGACATGCACCTAAGAAAATCCAAATCCCATCGAGCTACGCACTCAAGAGACTTGAACCTTAGCACTGAAATAAATAGGACATGCTGGAGGGATGGATTCATAACCCAGAGGCTCCCTTCACTCTGGAATAAAATCCCAGTCCAGGTTAGGCAGAGTCCCTCATTGACTCTCTTCAAGAGGAATCTTGATGAGTGGATGGAAGATCGTTGATTTACTCCGGGTATCACTTCCGTGTCACTGTTAGAGGCACAGTATACTAACCTCTAAAAAGGGCATAGCAAAATTCATTTAAAATGGGTGGCGAAAGCCAAACACACTCTGGCTAGGCTTGTAAATGCCCTAGGGCAGATAGCCTAGTATGAACCTATGAACCTATTAGAGACAGTGTTAGAAAACAATATTTTCTTTTTTAATGATTAATTGTTCCTTCAAAAGAATGGCATAGCTATGGGCACATCTTGTGCCAATAGCTACGCCAATCTAGTCATGGCTATGTGGGAAAAGCAGAAGCGTTTTCCTTCACCCTCTTACAAGAAACGTCATATTTTATAGACATTTGGTGGATGATTTGTTTCTTCTTTGGAATGGTAGTAAGGATGAGTTGAATAGTTTCTTTGAAGAAATCAGTTCATTTACTAGTTTTTTGAAATTTACTTTGACAGTCTCAACTTGTAGTATCCCCTTCTTGGATGTTCATATTGAATGCCTTTGCAATGGTAAACTTAACACAGGTGTATACACAAAACCTTGCTATAAAAATAAATCACACAGGGAAAGTATGCATCCTAGATGTGTCTTTACCAATACTGTTAAAGATCAGGTAATCCGGGCATCTTGGTTAAACCCTTGGTTAAACCCTATGCCAGGTAGTTTTGAAACGGAATTGGTAACCCTCCATAAAAGATTATTAACAAGGAAATACAAAGATGATGAAATTTCTATAGGTTTTCAGTGTATAGAGAACTTTAGATTAGATAGGGCATGCCCTTATTTTTCAGAGCAGGGCAATGAATATTTTACTACAGAAAGCAATGCCACCAATGTCAATGTACCAACACAAAAAATCTCATTATTCTACACACATGATTTCTACCAAATAAGAGATATCTTGTGTAAAGCATTGGAATGTTTTAACAGTTGACCCTAATATTAAGGAAATTGTGGGTGAATACCCACAATTTTTATTTAAAAACAAGAAGAATTTACATAGACTCTTATGTTATACTAATGCTACTTCATTCCATGAAATAGAAGTCATTTAGGCACCAAACCATGTAATAAGTGTAATTTTTGCACATTTATATGTGAATCGAACATGTTTATACATCCCAGTACATCTCAATTTTTTAGCTTTGATGTCAGTGCTAGTTGCGATACGGAACATGTAGTTTATCTCGCTTTATGCTCTTCCTGCCCTGCCTTCTATGTCGGTAAAACCGATAGAAGGCTTAAGGACAGGGTGAGGGAGCACTTATGTCAGATCCGTATTCGGTCAAACACCAGTGCTTTGTCTAAACATGTTTTAGAAACCAACAATTCACATACTTTTAAGTTTTTAGTTTTATATATTAATACACCTAGTTTGAGGGGGAGGAGACCTAAGAAATTATATCAAAAGAAATGAAACTAACTGGATTATCAGACTGCAAGCACATATTCACCCTGGTCTTAATGATAAGGTCCCTTTAAGACCAGCTCTTAAAAACAGAAGGTTTCATTTTAAATAGTTTTTAAAACATCTTTTTATTTTTTATAATTGTTTTATTGATGGATTAATTAAAGATATTATTTATATAATATCTTTAGGATGCTTAAGTGATCATTTTTTATGCAGTAATGTTTTAAATATTTTGCCTTTACTAATTGTATAGGTGTATTGTAATACTATTTGATTGTTCACTTTAAATGTATATGCTTTAATTATATCATTAGGCTTAATTAGTAATTGAAGGTGTACTTGAATGTATATAAGGGGTGTGTTGAACTGCTTTATACTCTTACGGTTTGAAGAAGCCACTTTGGCGAAAGTACTTGCCAGATATCTGCTAATAAAAGATTTGGTTTTAAAGAAGTTAACAGCATTTTGCTTCATTGGATTGGATTATTCTTATATGCCTGGTCTGAAGAGACTTGCCGTATGCTGTTTGCTGTGATTTATATGACTTTGGTCTGAAGAGACTCATTGTATGCTGCTTGCTATTTTCTGCATGGTTTTGCACCTGAGCAGTTTCCTTTATTTTTTATGATTTTATGTCTATGCTTTCTGCTCAGGAGCGTACATTTTCCTGTGGTACTCGTTATTTGGATTATTTTAGAATAAAAAAAAAAACTTTCTAGATTTTTCCAGAAATTGAACTTAATCTGCCCAACAAAGGAACAGCACAAGCAGTGTCCATCCTCAAAAGCCTTCTTAGAATTACTGTAATCAACGTCAGGAAAGCACAGAAGGGCTTTGCAACCAAACCTGATTTTTTTTTTTTTTTTTTTTTTAGTTAGCTTAGCTCAAGCTGATTTACCATTTAGGCATGTGGAAGCTGGCCAGCTGTTATATCCTTTGAAAGATATAAGCAGTATACTAAGGGTACTGCAGTGGTGATCAATATGATGGACATCAAGGAATAAACAAGGAGTCCAGTAGTTTAATTCTGTGTGAACATATCTTGTGATGAATTATAAGGTAGTAAATAAACCTGTTTTATTTTAATAGACAGTAATAACATAAATTTCTGAGACCTAATCTGAAAAACATTTTTCATTCAAGAAGTCAGCAATTGGAGGGAGAATTCGGGTGGTAGGTGAGGACCCAGATGTGAGGGCCCTTCCAAAATTGTCAGTTTGATCCTGCAGTTGCTAAGGCCAGACCTGGGTGAGACTACCACCATTTTATCATTTCATAACCTTCTGCACCCTAGACATTCTTGTCCCCAGGTAGGGTGTAGACATTAAATGGACTTATTCAATCTTTTTCTCAATTCTAAAGCTTGGCAGGTAGTACCGTCTTTCTGGGTCTCCTCTTTCTCAAATATATGCAAGGTTTCTGACTGCAGCACTGTGTGGCCATCAGTTCCGACAGCTTGGACGTCAGTGACTAAAGGCCTGGGCTTACTGTTCCTCTCCTAGCAGTGTAATAAGTCTCTTTTGTAAGCATGGGGAGTATGCAACCCCCCTGTTTGGAGAAAGGATTTCAAGTCTTTAGAAAAAACTGCCATACAACTAGTGAAGAAAGGGCACGCAAGCACAAACAAAATCACAGGTGTATGCTGCACCACCATGTACTGGAACAGCAGCATCATTTTTCTTAGAAGTCCTTATGAGGAGTGGAAGTGGTTTTTCACATTTTTTTTGGGTGGGAAGGGGAGACGTACGTTTTTTGTGTGCCACTGGAGACAGTTACCCCTCCATGACTACTGAACTGCTGCTGTTCATGATACTGGTGTGTTGCCAAAACTGGTGTTGAAAGTCCTGCCTCAGAAAGAGACTGTAATTCTGACTGATGTGTTTATATCGCTCCAAAATGTTTGTCATCAGAGGGTGTCTTCACTGAGTACAGTGAGTCTGGATATTTTCAGAAGTTAAGTTGCTGTTCTCACCTAGTCTGTTAAATTGAAACAAAAATAGAATTTGTCACTTGGGAGTGATTGGCTGACTAGTTTACGATTTAATCCTAATTGGTGCAGTGGTTAGCATTGCTGCCTCACAGCAAGAGACTCTCCGGTTCGATCCTCTGCTGGGGTGCCTTCTGTGCGGAGTCTGCATGTCCTCCCTGTGGTCGCATGGCTTTCCTCTGGGTGCTCCGGTTTTCTCCCACATCCCAATGACATGCTGTAGCTGGATTGAACACACTAAATTGGCCCTAGGCATGAGTGCGTGTGCCTTCTGTGGAACTCTGGCAACTCGACATCGTAAAACTCCACTGCTAATCATGAGCAGACAGGTGATCCGCTGTGGCGACCCCTAAGCGGGAAAAGACGAAAGAAGAAGAACTGAATTAATTCTTAGGTAGCTAGTATCCAGTCTCCTCCCACGCCATACCTCTCAACTGTACAGATTTTCATAGAATGTAGAGATTTTCACCTCATATTTTTAGTCGGTTTCTCATTAAAAAAAATGGGGTTTTCTGGCAAGTCAGTGAGGATTGAGTTCACCATATGACAGACTTGAGTTGC